>NW_007600380.1:0-332 GCF_000523025.1 Cynoglossus semilaevis | reverse complement strand
CAACCTACAGTAGACTGTGTGACACCAAGGAGTGATAGAGGAGCAACAATACAATTTTTTGTTCTTAATAATTTATCTTTGTTCTTTGAAGCAATAGTGAAGGACAATTAACACCTAAAATCTTAGTGTGTATCTTTCTTCCATTCCTGCGGCTATATAATTGTGTTGTTCAACTCAACAGAATCAGATCATAATATTTCAATATTGGGATGTTAAGTAATACAAAATTCCAATCAGATGATTTACAGGGTAGCTGTGGATTCATCAAGATTGATCATGATCATAATTTATCAGATTGTCATTGCTAAATGTGATATAAACCTTTTTTTTTT
>NW_007600379.1:0-332 GCF_000523025.1 Cynoglossus semilaevis | reverse complement strand
CTACGTATGATTACCGGCGAATCACATTTTAGTGAAACTTAAACATAAGTGATACTTGAAATTTGAAGTTGTGCTTCAGAGTACTCCTGTGATAAAACTTTCTACTGCAGTAGAAACACAGCTTTGATTCAACTGCTCCAGCGACAGGAGAAGATTCCAAATCAAAGAATCTCCTCTTCTTTTCTCCACTTCTCTGCCCCGCCTGTTTCTGTCTGATTAATGCGAGCACTGCAGCAGTCTTCAAATGTTCTCATTGGTTCAGACCTGTGATGACATCACTCACAATTGTGTACCAACTTGTCTCACCTCATTATTATTTGTTTTGAAGACAA
>NW_007600378.1:0-332 GCF_000523025.1 Cynoglossus semilaevis | reverse complement strand
AGATAGATAGATCAAACTAATAGTTCAAACTATTTGATACTTTGTGAATGATGGAAATGTTCATCTGGAAAAATGTCAATACAAATGTTTCAAAAGTTTTTTCGGTTGTTTCACCAAAATGTATTTTACTCATTTTTACTGTGCTTCTTGACTGAGTGCTTTGTAAAATCCAGTGAGCGCTGCTTTTCTGCCTATTTGAATTTGGTTTGATCTACAGCAGGACGATAACTCCAGACACACAGCCACTGTTTCACTGATTATCTAGAGAGTAAACAGTAACAGCCCCCACATTTTTGTACCAAGGTCCAGTATCAGCCGTTACTGTGGACCGG
>NW_007600377.1:0-332 GCF_000523025.1 Cynoglossus semilaevis | reverse complement strand
CTCTCTCTCTCTCTCTGTTTTCAGAAAGCAGAGAGAACTTTGCCATTCCTCTGTGCGTTTGTGTGGTGGCATGTCTGAGTGTTTACCACACGCTGGCACGGTTTCATCCTCCTCAACACGCATCTCAGGAAGTCAGTAATTGGCCTGAAGAATCTCTTCAGTGCGCGCGTGCAAGCAGCTCCGCTAACATGAGAGGTTTAGCACACGTTGACGTACGCAGCGGAGCCACTCGATTGGTCTGTACGTCCAGAGCTGGAGGACCGAGGTTTAGACACGCTGAACGCTGAAGATCGGAAATCAAAGGTGTTGAAAACACACAAATAAACGTACAC
>NW_007600376.1:0-332 GCF_000523025.1 Cynoglossus semilaevis | reverse complement strand
AGTGAGTCGTAAATTCTACACCTGGGACGACCTTCGTAGCGTATATCTGTGTGTTAATTAAACTACCCAGTCCTTCACCATTGAATTCTATTAATGTCCATTGAGGCTGAGCTTCCGCTGGGTTAATACCCTCCGCTGCTACAGCGACATATGACGAAGAAAATCCCAACCAATCTATCTGCGAGTCAAAAACTGATTCCGAAGCTCGCGTTAGTCAGTAAAATCATGAAGTCATCAAGTAAATAAAACATTAGATATTTAAGCATCTATTTCATCACAGTTTAGCGGAGGCTGAGTTTTCCCGCCTACTTGTTCAGAGCAGTCACCACTGG
>NW_007600375.1:0-332 GCF_000523025.1 Cynoglossus semilaevis | reverse complement strand
AAAATTTAGCTTCATAGATTCGATAGAATCTATCATTTACAGTCGTGTCAGTCATAGACGTTTTAATGCCCTCAATGTCAAGCTGCCCTGATGCATGCTGGGCTTTTAACCTGAAGCCTACGCTGGCCAATGAGGTGGTATTTTAATCCTGAGGTGCTTTAGTGAAACAAAAAAAACTTTTCTACAGTGTGTTTAAATGACCAGATAACGATTATAATAATGATTATGATGATGTTGGAGATGTCAAACAATAACAAAAATACAATTAACATAATTATGGAGAATTAAGATTATAATTAAGATTAATATAATTAGTTTACAGTATACAGAGT
>NW_007600374.1:0-332 GCF_000523025.1 Cynoglossus semilaevis | reverse complement strand
TTTTTTTTTTGTTTCATTTATTTTAATGACTTTCAAACCATGCCCTTTGCTAATGCAGTTAGCTGACAACACACATTCATACGCTGCTAATGCCATCCCATTTTAGCAGCTGTTCCCCAGACACTGATCCTCACCTTAAACTCACATACTAATGCTGGCATTAAGGACTGCATTTCATTGTTTCAACACTATTTGATCACTGTTCACTGACGAAAATGCCACAGTCTGCATCTTTTAATCACTGCACTCTTATAATCACAAACCAATCTCAACAGCAACAACACACGCTCTGATGTACACAAGTAAGAAAGGGGGAGGAAAACGGTAAAGGC
>NW_007600373.1:0-332 GCF_000523025.1 Cynoglossus semilaevis | reverse complement strand
ACAGACTCCAGAGAATAAAATTTACTGACTGAAACATTATTATGAACACCGCTAAAACAAGGACACTCAACTCTTACACTCAAGTCAATTTTTCCAAAATGGTGACCTTAACTTGGGATTGCAGTAGCGTCGTCTCAGCCGTCTGACATTTCCATGAGAGTCAATAATTGCTGCAGGACAGACATAGATAATTGGCCCCAAACCTGTGCCTGTTCTCCATTCTGGCAGCCACGCTGCCTCTGATTTTTACTTCTAGTTCAACTCTTTGTAAACGTTATTTTTTTTATACTTAGAATCATAGAAAAAATGACATGAATGTGTGTCTCATAATT
>NW_007600372.1:0-332 GCF_000523025.1 Cynoglossus semilaevis | reverse complement strand
GAGGGCCAATGACAGGCTGCTCTCTCTGAAGTCCTCCGGACTCAGTTTTCTGCACTTATGGATTTCTAAGTGCACAGGACGTCAACTCCAGACAAAACAAAAGCAAGATAAATTAACTTAGCTTCCTACAACAACGCCAAGAATCCTATCACTGAACAGTTCACAGGCCAAGGCCAGGAAGAAGAAGAGTCTGTTAGAAGTCTTCAGAAATCTTCAGCGCAGTGGAGGTGACCAGATAATTGTGACTCCTGAAGACTCACAGCTGACCAGCCTTAACACTGCTTGACCTTTACCTGACCACCCTACGCTTCAGCTACAACGGAGATTTTTTT
>NW_007600371.1:0-332 GCF_000523025.1 Cynoglossus semilaevis | reverse complement strand
GCTGCCGATGGTCTTGATCTTCTCCACGCCGCTGAACTTCGGCTTGGACAGCAGCTGAGGAGACGTGAAGAAACAGTTCTTTTCCCACAACAATTAAGCATTAAGACTAAATAGATTTTGACCTTGACGAACACTGAGAGCCGTTCACCTCGTCGAAGTCCGCTATGATCTCGTTGAGGAGACGCAGGCACTCCAGTCCTTCCTTGTTGACGTCGGACTCTGTGTAAAACTCTTTAAAGTCCGGAATGGAAGCGAACATCACACACACAGAGTCGTACGACTGATGGTAAAGTTCCTGCAAAGGAGAAAAATAAAAACAGGTTGGTACTAAA
>NW_007600370.1:0-332 GCF_000523025.1 Cynoglossus semilaevis | reverse complement strand
CTGAGGAGTTGTTGTTCTCCGAACTGTTACTCCTCCTGCCGTGCTCATACTGAAGTCTTAGGAAATCATGATAGTGACTGGTACGGCCACGGACCGTGACGCTCCTGCCCTGCAGAGCTTCAACCCTTGGTGATAAGACCTTTCACAAACATCAACTCTGGGTTTCTGTAGTTAACGAGAGTTGGTACTACGCCACTACATCACTTCATTCACTATGTTTGTGCACGCTCACTGGGTTGATTCCTTCTAGTGATGGGTGAATTGATTAGGTGGTATTGATATATTGATACTCACACGAGTATCAATTACTGTCATAAAGTATTGATACTAGT
>NW_007600369.1:0-332 GCF_000523025.1 Cynoglossus semilaevis | reverse complement strand
GGAGACAAACATCGCATCCAAGAACTCCATACAAATCTCCACACATGTTAGGGCTTCTGTTACCAACGCTGACATTGGTTCTGTTTACCAATAGGATTTCTCAACTGTGACTCTGAAGGAATCAACCACACGCTGTTGCACAGCTTATCTCCTAAACAGCAACAAAATTGCACTTTGCCAAACTGATACAGTTTGATCCTCCAGGATTCCAGGACATCTGTTCTGAAATGGGTTATTTTTACTCCGTCGACATTAGCCTGTTTTTTTCTTTCTCTTTCTGCATTTTTCTGCTTCTCATCCTTAAACCTGATTTATATTAAATATCACCTTAG
>NW_007600368.1:0-332 GCF_000523025.1 Cynoglossus semilaevis | reverse complement strand
TGTGTGTGTGTGTGTGTCTCAGCAGGATATTACTCTCCTCCTTTTTCTCCTCGGTCTTTTATTAAGGTTATTAATCTGTTTCCACCTGGTGACTCGGTCGCTCAGTTCTGCCACCTGGCGGTGAGCAAACACAATAACAATAACGGCCGCTTGATTAGATTCAACCCCAGTGTTGACGTTAGGATTACGTAACAGTCTGGATCAGATCAGATCCCTGATGGAACACAGACGGTGATTGGTCTACAGTGCCCTCTGGTGGCGGAAACTGTAAAGGACAGATCATTTTACTGAGAAATAATATTTTTTTAATTATTAAATATATTTAATATTTA
>NW_007600367.1:0-332 GCF_000523025.1 Cynoglossus semilaevis | reverse complement strand
GAAGACTGTTGATTTTTAACGGAAAAAACACAGAAAAAAACCCATTTAAAATCCGTTTAATTTTTTTAAATCAAACTTTTAATCCTATTGTTTTTTATTTAAATTCCAACTCCTGTCAAATTCCCTGAACGTCACATTTAAAAATAAATAAATAAAATCCAATGAACCAGTGTTAAATGACAAAAAACTAGCAGTGAGGTGTGGTTAATATTTGAACTGGAACCCTGCTGACTCCTGACCTTAGACCTTTGACCTCTACTCCCCATTTACTGTCCACTGCCAAGCTGTTGAACTATAACACCTCTCACACACACACACACACTTTTAACACA
>NW_007600366.1:0-332 GCF_000523025.1 Cynoglossus semilaevis | reverse complement strand
GCAGATCAGGACCTGTCCCACATGGTTGAAGATGAAAGCTATGACTACAAGTTTGTGAAGTGGATGATTAAAGAAAAGGTTATCAGAAATGCATTGCTTTCAATACATGTATTCTCTCGGTGTTTGTTGTTTTCCTAACTTTTGTTGTTGTTTCGAATCTACTTAGAAACTTGCAGCAATCCCAGTTACAGCCTTTGTTGGAGACGATTCCAAAAAGCATTTTGAGAAATACATACGCCTCTGCTTCATCAAGGTAATTAAATATTCAATATCATCTATCTCCGTTTTCTGCGGCGAAGAAAATCGTAACCTCTTGTTTTTTTGTTTTTTTT
>NW_007600365.1:0-332 GCF_000523025.1 Cynoglossus semilaevis | reverse complement strand
GACAGACTTTTTGTTATTTAAAGGTAAGTATGTGATGATTAAACTGGTCCGACCCACAGAGTACAAGGAGAAACCACGCTGTTGTGTCACTTTTGAACCTAATACGATGATGACTGTGTCGTCCAGTTTCTCTGGACGTTCTTGTCAGTTTTTTCTTGTCAGAAGTTTTTTTTAGTTTGTTTTATGAACAGTTTGAGATTCAGGGAAGAGAGAGGGGGCGCTGCAGAACTGCCTGAAGTATTAAGTCGACAGAGACACTGGCTGTGATGAAGAGGTGGTCTGGAGACAAAGGGGAAAACAAAGTCCCCAGAGTCAGAGTCAGCACTTTGACT
>NW_007600364.1:0-332 GCF_000523025.1 Cynoglossus semilaevis | reverse complement strand
AGGAGGAGGAAGAATGAAAAGACCTGACCAGCAGCCCAGTCCTGTAACCAGGAGAATAAAACTAGAAAAGGAAGTTCATAGTTCGGTCTTCCTGACACCGACCTCTGGGCAGGAGCTGTGGTCCAGACCAGGGTAGGGCTTGAAGGTGATGTTGGCGGGATTCATGAGCGCCTTCATCATCTCCGCCGTCTGGCTGCCAAAGGCGAAGGGCACCAGGGGATCGGCAACTCCGTGACATTGGAAGACCGGCATGTCCTTGTTAGCACAGTTGGCAGACGCCTGACGACAGAGGAGATTCGTGTTAATCCTGTCAGATTTTAATCTGGGCAGAT
>NW_007600363.1:0-332 GCF_000523025.1 Cynoglossus semilaevis | reverse complement strand
AGCCGCCCTTTCAGATGGGGAGGGGAGCTGCAGTTGACTCCCAGGTGTGAATTAAGGCTCGAGGGCTGACGCAGCAGCCATGCTCGCAGGTAGAGGACGCTACAGTCACAGACCCAGGGGTTGCGATGGAGGGACACAGAGCGGAGTGCAGTCAGATCATCCAGAATTCTATTGGGGAGGGTGGTCAGCGGGTTGTTGTGGAGGAGGAGCTCAGTGGTTCCACTGGGGAAACTGGTAGGCAGATTGGAGGAGGTGAGAGATGTGCTGCTACAGTCCACACGGGTGCCCTGACAGGAGCAAGGACGAGGACATGCTGATGAAGTCTGACCTGG
>NW_007600362.1:0-332 GCF_000523025.1 Cynoglossus semilaevis | reverse complement strand
TTTTTTTTTTTTTTTTTAACCTTTTGTGTAATAAGACCCTTTGTCTGTGGGTGGGTCTGTGTCACCAAAAGTGGTATTTAAGCCTTGAACAACTTGAAAAGGCATGAGGAGCACCACAGAAGACAGCTAAGTTACAGAGAGGGGAGCATTGTGATGTTAAAAAATATAGGGATGTAGGCCTGGATGGTGTATATATTTTAGAACTATATTTGATATGCTAGTGCGATATGATAAGCTAAATACACTTGGTGAAGTATTTTGTATTGTCTACGGTTAAGAAACTATATCATGCACAATGATCACCTTATTTTCCAGACTCAATGTTTTTTTTT
>NW_007600361.1:0-332 GCF_000523025.1 Cynoglossus semilaevis | reverse complement strand
AAGACAATGAGGCAGAAGAAGAAGAAAAAGAATTAGAATAATGTGGACTTTAGAAGAGAGACAGAAAAATGAAGTTTCAGACAATGAGGGAAGATAAAGAGGATTTGAAGAGACGGGTCGGACGTCAGGAGTTCTCAGAGAGATAATACCATGATATGTGACGGTGGAGAAGAGAACAGAGAGGGTGAACGTGTGGCCTGGCAGTCTGATGATAACACAGTCACAGAACATCACATCCACCTCACCTGCCAGCACCGCCCTGCTGCTCTGTTGTCAAGGCTGTCACACACTCCGCTGGTTCACAACCACACACACACACACACATTGTGATG
>NW_007600360.1:0-332 GCF_000523025.1 Cynoglossus semilaevis | reverse complement strand
AAAAAAAATGTGTGTAACGTTACTGACAGCTATTTATTTGTCATATAAATTGACATTTATTTAGCATTTAGAATAGGGGTGGCAAACTCAATCATCAAGTAGCCAAAATGTCCAAGTCCAAGTTGTGGGCCAAACAGGATTAACATTAACTAAATTGATTTCATATTTTTATATTATCACACACAAGGTAGGATATGATAATATTTGTGACATATAGTCATATAAATCATCAAGACCAGGGATGTCCAATATCGGCCGACCAATGCTATCGGCCCAATAGTAGCATAATTTTGTATTATCAGTAGGAATCGTTATCGGTTTTCCCTCTAATA
>NW_007600359.1:0-332 GCF_000523025.1 Cynoglossus semilaevis | reverse complement strand
TTTTCCGCAGCTCAAAAAGAGAAATTACGACTGTGTTAGAGTGGACAGGTCAAATTGGCCATAGTTAGTAATGGTTGTTTGTCTCTGTATGTGGTCCTTTAATCTACCGGTGCAGTTTCTACGTCTGCTGTGATTGGCTCCAGCTCCCAAAGTTAAAAAGTTAAAATCAAAATAGGATGAATTAAATATTAATTAAAATGAAAATATCCTGAATGTAATAAAAAAGTTTCTGTGAAATATGACCAAGTTAAAGGTTTAATAAAAATAACCCGTATTAGGGATATGAACTCTTAAGATATTTTGCCATAAGAACTCATGATAAACATATAGCT
>NW_007600358.1:0-332 GCF_000523025.1 Cynoglossus semilaevis | reverse complement strand
ACACACACACACACACACACTGATCAGGCCAGTCATGTGACCACTGCAGCACTTAAAGTCACTTTTTAATTTTTCTTTTGTGTTTGTTTTGACAGGGAAACCGAGGTCTGCGTGGCAACAGGGTGAGTGGAACAGGAAGTGATGTCATGATGCTGGGTTCTTTAATCCTAAAGAAAAGGTCATAAAATAATGTCTTTGTTCAGGGAGACGATGGAGAGGACGGACTGGACGGAGTGAACGGAGAACAGGTGAGAAAAGAGGAGACACCTACTGGATCAGAACCAGGTCATGGCCGCAGTTTGACCAGGAGGTGTCACTGCTGCTGTGATTTT
>NW_007600357.1:0-332 GCF_000523025.1 Cynoglossus semilaevis | reverse complement strand
TGGGAATTTCTCGATTATTTATTTAAGAACCGGAAGAGCCTTTCTTATTTTCCACACATGAAATTAATCACGTATGATGAAGTTTTTTTTCAAAAAAAGTCATAACTTTCCACCATGCAATGGGAATAAAGTGTCTTTCATCCTCAACGCACTGTGTTCTACAGATGCTGCTACAACACTGCTGTCACCGCTGGTGCAGCGTTCTAACACGCACAATCTGACGGAGACCGTAGGATCCACAGTGTGCGCAAAGGTTCTCTCGTGTCCCCCCTCCCCGACCTCCGCTGCCCGCACGGCTTGCGCTTCACTAATTCGTGACACATGAAATGAAA
>NW_007600356.1:0-332 GCF_000523025.1 Cynoglossus semilaevis | reverse complement strand
AAATATTGTTACAATCCTTCATTGTGAAACGAGGATGACTGTAATTTTGACCCAGATTAATCCAGATCACCAGCTTCCATTCGAGACTTTCAGTATAATGTGTTGTCGTTGTAGTTTCAGAATATTACAGTGAGCTATAGAAAACCAACGTGTCCTAAGCTCTGTTTGTTTATTAATTAGCAGTCGTTATATTGTATTTAATGGTGGAATTATTCACACGACTCCAGATTCAACAGACCCTGAAAGAAACTGCTGTCTTACATGAGCTGTAATGACACAGGCATCAGGGGAGTTGGGGAGTATTATGGGATTCATCATGCGGTGTGTGTGTG
>NW_007600355.1:0-332 GCF_000523025.1 Cynoglossus semilaevis | reverse complement strand
AAAAAAAATTCTGTTCTTAGTTGACTATTCTGCCAAATCTCATACTTAAATCTAGTCCCATCAAACCTGTGCTTCGCAAATAGTGGGAAGGGTGTGGGGAGGGCATGAGAAGGGACTTTCAGTATAAGGTCTTATTTCAAGCTTGAAGGATAAACAAGCCTCCAGTCGCTAGAAATTCCGTGTGGGGGCGTCTTTCCCCTGTGGGGTTGGCGGGGGTATGACGGAAAATAATTGAGAAACCAACATTGATTTGTACATTTTGAATTCAAATGTCATCATTTTGGTTTTCCCCACAAGTACCACCATTCTGTAAAGGATTACTTCTTTTTTTT
>NW_007600354.1:0-332 GCF_000523025.1 Cynoglossus semilaevis | reverse complement strand
TTTTTTTGGGCCAATACCACGAACATGAGGGTTTTACAGGAATCCCACGACAGGTGACGGACAGTACCCACTGAACTGCTGTCACTCAATAAGATATGATGGTGAATCATCTTGGATTGATGGGCCAGGTGGTGTAAATATCCTCAACATCAGAGAGTGAGAGGTGTAGGCAGGTGGCACAGTGACTCACACGGTTGTTTCTGCAGTGTAAAACGACAACCTGGCCTTCCCAGAACAGGTTAGCAGGGAAAAACAACACAGAGCAGGAAAGACATACATGGTGTTACCCGTGGATGACATATTTGGTCAAGCAAGAGGGATGGAAACAGTAC
>NW_007600353.1:0-332 GCF_000523025.1 Cynoglossus semilaevis | reverse complement strand
GCCGAGACCAGCGACAAACACGGGCAGATTAAATGACCTGTGTCACATCAGCGCCAGTCTATAAATGGTTAATAAAATTGGACGGGAGCCGTCTTATAAACGCACCATCATCGTAACGTCCAATTTATGGCATTATCACATTACCTCTCCATGGAAGACGAACACAATAGTCGTATAAATGTGTGTCCGCAAAACAGAATCTGCTTCTCAACAGTCCTCCAGAGAACCCATTTCACAAAGTGTCGGCTTTAGTGGCCCACTTTCACAGGCTGCAGCCCAGTCCTATTGGCTGTTTAGCAGCAGTTGTGTATCACTGTAGGGCAATGTTTTTT
>NW_007600352.1:0-332 GCF_000523025.1 Cynoglossus semilaevis | reverse complement strand
ACTAAAATCTATCAAACCAGATGGATTTGAAAACGTATCCAAAAATAAAACGAAACCCTGGCTAAATTACCTAGAAATAATATCAATGAATATTAGGGATGGCTGGTCTGATAATGAGGATTGCACGATCGAACATTGATAAAAACCATCGTAGCCCGTCCAATCAGATCCCTTCTTTTTCTCCGTCCAGCCAGCATCGGTGTGCTGTTACTAGGGTGATTTCGTCCCCGTTTATGGCGTGTTGCGCCAGGTTTAGTTGAGCATTTGGGCTTGGGTGTCCTTAGCATGCTGCAGTTTTGACATTGATATTGGCAGATACTCCAAGTTGCAGT
>NW_007600351.1:0-332 GCF_000523025.1 Cynoglossus semilaevis | reverse complement strand
TTAAAGTATCAGTTTAAATGGTTTATTTTATGACATCCGTATGTCAGGTCTTCTCTTCAGCTTCACCTAAGTGTGGGTTAAACTATGGTGAGGTCCCTAAAAAGGCTCAAAACATCCGTACCCAACGGACATGTCACGAAATACGACAAAAATCTGCCACAGTATCTGTATTTACAGATGCTGACTTAACTATAATCCAAAACCAAGCAATGTTTTTCTGCCTTAAAGTACACATTGAAGCAGTTATTGTTCATGTTCCAGTACCTGTAGAACCAATGGCATCCAATCCCAGATTTTAATCCAGGAAAAAAAAGAGTTCAGTTGTTGACCAG
>NW_007600350.1:0-332 GCF_000523025.1 Cynoglossus semilaevis | reverse complement strand
AAGATTACGATGATGAAGATGATATTTCGACAGCGTGTGAGCCAAAACCTAGCTGTGTGAACAATCAAAAACCCACAATTGGTCATAAAATTTGACAGTAAAAGTCATGCATGAAGGCATTTCCCTCCTTGTCCTCCTCTTCCCTTCTCTCCCTTTCTATTCTATCCTAATGTAAACATCTTCTGCCATGTTTCCATGTTAGCCTCATATAGTGACAGTGAACCTAAAGTTCTGAGGTTCTGATCTCACACTGCAATTAAAGATGAGCCCAGGGATTTCTCATCTTTCTAACCGTTGCACAAACTCCAAACTATTTATAGACGTAAAAAAAA
>NW_007600349.1:0-332 GCF_000523025.1 Cynoglossus semilaevis | reverse complement strand
CCGTGTGTTGGAATGACTCAGAGAGGAATCAGCAGGAGAGAATACACACAGACTGAAGAGGGAAATATGTGAATTTTATGCAGATTATTATGGTTTCTTTATGTCCACGGACTAACAGCTCTGTTCTGAACGGCTGATTTGAGTTTGAGTTTCCCCAAAACCTGCAGTGACGGAGCAGGCAGACACTCAGAGACACAAATGTGAGTGAAACCCAGACTAACTTCATTTGGCATCATATGTCACCTTTATCAAATAAAGGTAAAACTGACTGCAGCCACCAGCTGTGAAAGGGTTAAATCTGGGCACTTAAGAAATCAATTTTACATTTTTTT
>NW_007600348.1:0-332 GCF_000523025.1 Cynoglossus semilaevis | reverse complement strand
ATAAAAACTTAAATTTGCATTTAAAATTCCACCCATTAAGGAATAGTGCTTTTTTTTCTTCTTGATCATTTGGGATCCCGTGTGACTTGATACGTAATTTATTCACATGAAAATGTGTTTAATTTCTAAATATGCATCAGGATAGTTGTTAGTTGAAATAAACCATTAATTTCGAGTCATGACAAAAGATTTTAGGGTTTTAAATTAACACCTGCAAAATGCTCTACAAAATTAAAACAACAAAAAATACGGCAAGGTTGGACTGAAAAGGAGGAGGTTTTGTTAATTAATAGATTCATTTGTAATCGGTTTGTAAAGCTGTGTTTTTTTTT
>NW_007600347.1:0-332 GCF_000523025.1 Cynoglossus semilaevis | reverse complement strand
CTTGTGTAGGAAAGTTAATATGTCCATAGAGCTTTGGAGACTCTTAGGGTTTGTCAACAACCAGGTGACTGGATAGGCTGTCTGCTGTTTGCCGATGTGGTGGAGTTATTCAGTGCCTCACTCTTGTTGTTGATGGAGCCAGAGGAATGTATATGGCACAAGCAGTATAGAACTAAATTTCCTAGGCAGGTAGAATAGCCAGCACTTAAGAATCATGAACTCCACAAATGGAGAGCAGTATCTGCAGACAACAACCGTGTTGCCACACCATCTCTTATGGTTATCGCTTATGTAAACACAAAGATCCCCGCCGCAAGCCTTACCTCCCTCGT
>NW_007600346.1:0-332 GCF_000523025.1 Cynoglossus semilaevis | reverse complement strand
GCGGCAGCAGCATTGTTTCACTTTATCCCCTGATCTGCAGACAGAACAAACTCCCAGCGCCGCTGCTTTATGAGCACAAAGCCACAGACTTTCAGTGTTCAGCAGCAACAACAAGTACCGGTGCCAAAAAACCCCACCAGCCCACTAACCTGATGTGACCCTAACCCACACTGTGGTACTTCACCGTCCCTTGTTCTTCTCACTTCTTTTCTCCAATTCTACAGGTCAGGTTCAAAAACACAGACTCTGCCGTTTGTGTTTATTCAACCAGTGGTTTTCTCACAGCTCTGAACACAATCACAAGTTCAAATCTTATGCATCAACATCAAAAA
>NW_007600345.1:0-333 GCF_000523025.1 Cynoglossus semilaevis | reverse complement strand
ACTTTTAACCTATCCACACTCCCTACCAGTAGGTGGCGCTAATACGTCACACCTGACATTTCACATCATAGAAGAAGGTATGACGCAGACTATATGAAATAAAGATTTTCTTTCTCTACTGTGGGGACAAAGCAAGACAAAAACCTTAGTGTTCAGTGCAGCGAGGTGTTGTCATGTGAAAGGATGAAGGCGTCAAAACGCGGCGGCATTTGAAAACAGAGGGCCATTCTCTCAAAGATAAACCTGTACCTCAGCAGAAAGCTTGAAGACGACGTCACAGAAGGGTCTTACTTCATCGTGATTCAAGCATATTCTGACATCTCAGATTCAAAC
>NW_007600344.1:0-333 GCF_000523025.1 Cynoglossus semilaevis | reverse complement strand
CAACACCATCATCATGCTGAACATGATCAAGGCGAAAAGGCTAACAACCGGAAGACACGACAACATCATTTATCATAACTAAAAGCTGTTATTTTCGAGCAATATAGTGTGCACGAAAATTTGCTTCGCGCATATGTAAACGCTCAATAGCAGCCTTGATATCGTGTCAAAAAGTTTAACACAGTCTGGGTAGACTCGTAGACTGCACGTCTTTTGAGTTCCTCACATAAAAGTAAAACAAATAATCCAAAAATAAACAAGTTCCCATTGGGTGGGCCCAGTGTCTGGACAGTTGCCACCAAGTCATTAGAAAACTTTGAATGTTTTTTTTTT
>NW_007600343.1:0-333 GCF_000523025.1 Cynoglossus semilaevis | reverse complement strand
ATAACTTTATTTCTAAAGCTCAGTTCGTACGTGTACTGTACTGTAATACTGCAATACAAATGAGTATTTTATAGGGATATCTGATAATATTGGCCTAAAAATAACAATAATGATAATATGTAGAAAAATCTTTGACTCACGTGGATCGTCTCCTGTCTGTCTTTCAGAGTCTGTTGACACAGGATGGAGGTATGAAAACACACACACACACACACAATGTTTCCCTACTCTCTCTCTCTCTCTCTCTCTCTCTCTAAACTACTACAGTCCATTTCAACATCACAGTACAGTACTAACAGATACAGTAGATACTGTGTACTTTGATGTACTGAT
>NW_007600342.1:0-333 GCF_000523025.1 Cynoglossus semilaevis | reverse complement strand
GACACCGCTCCATGCTCTTTGTTCCACAGTCATGCCCTCCAGCCCCACCATTCCTGGAAGCTCCAGCTCCTCATCTTCTCTCCTGCCTTTCTCCTCCTTCCCATCTTCTGCTAAACAGAAGAGTGCTTTTGCTCCCGTCCTCAGACCACAAGGCTCTCCCTCCCCGGCCTGTCCTGCCTCGGGTGGGAACAGTTTCAGAGGTAGCCACCCAACTCACTATCTGACCCCGCTGTCTGAACTTATGAATGCAGTCTAACCCTTTATACTAACCACCCTCAAAAGCTACAGTATGACTGAACAAGACTCAAACCACAGTTGCTGGATGTGCATACA
>NW_007600341.1:0-333 GCF_000523025.1 Cynoglossus semilaevis | reverse complement strand
ATTCAGTTGTTATGAACGACGGCTGCTCTTCAGATAAATGATGACATTTATTCTTTAAATGTAATTTCACAGCTGGAGGAGGAAAACAAACTGAAGGTTCAAACGTCTGAAAGGCTGAAATTAAAGATGAGAATTTATTTTCTTTGGATTACGTGAAGTAATAAGTTTCATATTTTTTTCTGTCTTAAAATAAAAAAATATAAAAAAAACCTTTATCAACGTACTTGAACATCGGAAATCGCAACAATCTTAGTCACTGAGTCACTGGTCCGTCGCAGGGCAGTTCATGGAGGCAAACAAGGATTTAAACTTGCAACCTCAGCCAGTTAAGAA
>NW_007600340.1:0-333 GCF_000523025.1 Cynoglossus semilaevis | reverse complement strand
AGCAGTCTTACCTTCGTTAGCTTATCGATTTGTCGTTCAAGTTCTGGAATGCTGGCGTTGGTAGGACTCTCCATCTGTCAGAGAAAATATAAATAATCGGTTTATTTAAGTCTGTTGATTAAGTTGAAGAACCTTTGACTTCTTGGTGTCAGTGCCCCCAGTGGCGACTCTTACATCGCTGAGCTTCGGCTCTTCTTTGCGTGCACGCCGGTTTCCTCTCTCTGAGCCGCCTTCCTCCAGACTGAGGTTTTCCTCCTCGGCCACTCGAGCACTGCGCCGCCGCTCCTCGAAGCACAGCTCTTCCTCTGAGCGTCCCGTACGGCGAGCTAGCGC
>NW_007600339.1:0-333 GCF_000523025.1 Cynoglossus semilaevis | reverse complement strand
GTGGTTCCTCTGGGAATCGAACCCAGTGTCACACCCTAAACCTAAAACTGCAGGTAGCACTGATCATTGTCATTATTGAAAAACTATCCTCCAGAACAGGATGCGTGGTTAAACATCTTCATGGAGGTGTAGCACTGGAACTATTGAAATCTCCTTGGCCGTGTACAGTAAGACAAGTGCGTCCTGACCACGATCTTTGAGTCGATGTTCACTGGAAAAAATCCACCTGTCCAGAGCAGACCAGATCACCGGTACTGGCTGTTAACGAACTCCACTCAGTCCTCGGTCCTACCTGAACACAGTCCTAGTGTGGCTTCTTCTTTTACTGCCGGG
>NW_007600338.1:0-333 GCF_000523025.1 Cynoglossus semilaevis | reverse complement strand
ATATATATATATTACCTTTGTTATTTCAAGTGTTAGTTAGAGTTAGTGAGTGCAGTAATGCACTGAGAGGCTGTTCAGGAAATTTCCACCTGCTGTTTTTCTCTGTTTGTGAAAACTGGGTCATTTTGAGCTCTGTCATTTATCAAAGCTGTATTTAGGTTAACGGGTTATGTCGTTTTGTATGCAAATGTTCACCTACAATGGGGTTCAAAAGCTTTTTTTTTTAAATCACTTTTCCAGAGATTTCTGTAAAGTATATGAACAAACAAAAAAGCAAGGTCCCAGGAACTGGATTTTCCTATCTGGAAAAGCAACACACACACACACACACAC
>NW_007600337.1:0-333 GCF_000523025.1 Cynoglossus semilaevis | reverse complement strand
TTCAGATAACTGATGAATTATGGGATTAAAAAAAAATACATCGATTTAAGTCAGCGGTCCCTAACTGTCTTTGTATCAAGGGTCGGTCAGCAAGTTGAAAAATCATAACATTTCTAAAATAAAACATCTGTTAGTATCAGAGTCTGAATGACCTTTGACCTGTTGTTTTGAAACATTGACAGATTATCTGGGAAATGACTGGATTATTTTTGGAATGAAGTAAATAAGTGAAACTCAAGTACTTTTTTTTTCACTGTCTCTCACTGCGACCCTGGTACAAAATGACCTGCGGAACGGCACTGGTCTCCGGACCAGGGGTTGGAGACCCCAGAT
>NW_007600336.1:0-333 GCF_000523025.1 Cynoglossus semilaevis | reverse complement strand
TTTTTTATGAGAATATGTACTAAAGCTAAATACACACAGTTACAGGGAAGGAAAAGCAGCTGTGGATCTATTTAAAGATTTTGCAGAAATTCTGTTCACAAAGTAGTGACAGACGAAGGCCAAGCTGTCACAGAAACTGCCTCCGGTTTCTTGTGGAATTGTACCTGTTCAAACTTTCCCAGTAACTCCTGCAAGCTGAAGTTCAAGCCAATCATAGTGTCGCGTTCACTCCGATGGATCCCACGCTCTCTCCGCCGCCTACATCTTCTCTTTTATCACACACAGGTCCAGGGTCCAGGCAGAAAGGCAAGTCCTCCGGTGGTTATGGTCCAA
>NW_007600335.1:0-333 GCF_000523025.1 Cynoglossus semilaevis | reverse complement strand
AAATGGGACCACGACCCCAAGGTTTCTTAAGCAAAATATAAGCACTGAGTGATTTCCAGCTTCCGTGCCTGGTTGTAGGTCTTGAACAGAACATGGAGCCAATACAGCACATTGTAATTCCATTTAGAGTAGAGAAAAAGTACAGCGGAAAATGTCGAGTGCACGACTAAAACTGCTCCGAACAATAGAACCTGATTGAAGTTCATCGTACAAAGGTTTAGGTTAAGGTTTAATTATACAGCCTTAACCAACTGTACCGTGACAGAACCTATGCAGGAGCCTTTATGTGTGTGTGTTTTTTTTTTAATAGGGCTGATCCAGTATCAGTGTTTG
>NW_007600334.1:0-333 GCF_000523025.1 Cynoglossus semilaevis | reverse complement strand
TCTCACCAAAAAACAAGCATCACAAACATGCTAGCCATGACTGTTTACTTCAGACACCAAGATGGACACTTTTAGCAATACTACCAACTCACTTCATATTCTACTTAGACACTAAAAGCCTTTATGATGAGAATTTGAAGGCGGATACATTTATTTTGCTCCGGTGGTATCTAACTATCTGACCCTGATTCATGGACACAGCTGGTATTTGGTACTGAATACCCATAAACAATGGAGTGGCCTTCAAAGACGACTTTGCTTTTCATAACCAGTAGATTAGGTAAGAAACAGCGTCAAGAACAGCAGGTTCTCTCTGAACAAACACACACACAC
>NW_007600333.1:0-333 GCF_000523025.1 Cynoglossus semilaevis | reverse complement strand
CTTTTCTCTCACTCCTCCATTTTGTTTGCCGCTGGTGTTTAGGTGAACATTCAGCCGTCTGAGTGGCACCGAGCCCTGTTGTTACCGCAGGCCTGGAGGGACTTCGTCAGTCGAGTATTTCACGCCGTCCTACAGGTGACGTAACTGTACGTCAGGCTTGAGGGAAACACTGAGGTGTCACTGAATGCCATCTTCTGTCGTGTTCAGGGTCGACGTGCCGACATGGAGATGCAGCAGAAACAAGGCAAAGGAAATCCAGAGGAGCTGCAGTACCAACAACACTGTGCCTGGCTGTGGTCCGAGTCTCTCTCTCACACACTTACACACACACAC
>NW_007600332.1:0-333 GCF_000523025.1 Cynoglossus semilaevis | reverse complement strand
TGGACCATCGCTGGTCTCCAAACCAGTAATTACAGACTGCTGTACCCACATGTACCACCAGGAGGCTGGGTATTACTGTACTGCACGAGACGACGCACAACTGAAACCTGATTGGCCGACGCTGTGGCTCGGTGTTTAAACGATTGGGCTCACGAGGAAAACTACAAGTTCAATTCCACCCTCTGCCCCCCCCAACACACTGCCCCCCCCCAGGGACTGTTGTGTTGAGTGAGTACAAAACAGTCACCTGTTCCTGTAAAGTCCACAGCTCCTGTTTCACAGACGGATAAATGTAGAGGACAAACGTTGCCGTGTGTATTTATATTTATATAT
>NW_007600331.1:0-333 GCF_000523025.1 Cynoglossus semilaevis | reverse complement strand
ACACACACCTTTCTGCGCTGTGATACAAACGCCAAGTGGCACAATTTAATGAAGTTGTGTTCTTTAAAGCAAGTGGCGGATTCGCCCGCGCAGGAGGCGGTTTTTGCGATGAGAAACCTCGCTGCTCCCAAAGCTTATCGGGTTTCTTTGAATAGTTTCCACGATCCGATCGATGGCTCTGTTTTCTCCTGGCCTTTCGCTGCTGTCACCCATCATCAAGGAATGCAAATTTACGTCAGAAACTGGCCTGACACTTTTTTTTCTCGAGGCGGGAAAATTGCTGCGGCTCAGCAAGAAAACAGGCGAAGGCCTCGTTTCCTAGAGAGAGAGAGA
>NW_007600330.1:0-333 GCF_000523025.1 Cynoglossus semilaevis | reverse complement strand
AAAGTTCAGAAAACTAACACAAAGTTTGATCTGGGCAGTTGAAAGAGTTTGACCTTCATTTATGAAGCCTGCTTCAGGGGAGTGTTGGGGTCAAACAATGTCACGACGGCAGTAAAATCTATGGTTCATTTATGCCATGGTGGCCGCTCGGGTCTGATGCGCTGCAGGCGGGACATTTGCTCACTGGTCTGCTGTATGTTTGAAGATTTATCTGCAGTTTTTCCCCGTGAACTCAGGCAGCTGTACTGCAGGAAAATACTTCTGTGCTTTCACAGTCTGTCACTGTACTTCGATGCTGAAAATTGAGTGTTCAAGTTCAAGTTCAAAAAGTTT
>NW_007600329.1:0-333 GCF_000523025.1 Cynoglossus semilaevis | reverse complement strand
TAAAGAAGATGAATGCAGTTTTGCACAATTTGAATGTAATTTTACGTTTGTTGGTCAGGCTGGACAAAGCTAACGCTAAGCCAACACCCTCTCCCTCACTTTGTGACCAAATTGGAATGTGTGATTTTCATTACCGCACCTTACTTGTCTATACATATACTTTGTCTATTATATTGTGCCTAATATACAGTAGTGGTACTGTTTTGTGATTGTGATACTGATTCATTGATTGTGATCACTTTCAACCATCGGAAAAGTCCAGAGAATACGGAGAGATAAACAGGGAGAAACATTGCTGATAATACAACTAAATAACCTCTGTGGATTTTTTTT
>NW_007600328.1:0-333 GCF_000523025.1 Cynoglossus semilaevis | reverse complement strand
GTGACCTCGTCCAGAGGGTAAAGAAGCTGCTGCTCACTAACTTTGTTTGTAAAAAATAAAATGTCAGGTTTGTCAACAACGACATCATCAAAAAAACTAAACAATGGTCAAGTCCATCGTCCAAAAAGTTCAAAGAGGTTATTTTTTCTTAAAATCAGGCTAAAACGAGGGAAGATTACACTGTAATTAAAAATGTCGGCTTGATAAAATCAGCACAGATCAATAACTGACCAATGACTGAGGGTTAGGGTGAGGCTGTGATCCAATCACCATCAGCCTCTACGCTGATGATACTGTGATATTTCCACACAGACTCAGATGTGCAGACGTTTG
>NW_007600327.1:0-333 GCF_000523025.1 Cynoglossus semilaevis | reverse complement strand
GTTTCATTAGTGTCATACATTAGTAACATGTCTCTGCCTCACTGCCGTGTCTGTCTTTACATAATGGCTCTCGCTATAGAGGAAAAGAGCCCTCTGCCGTTCAGTTAGTGGAACTACAACACGACTGTCTTGTTTTCTGTGTTTATTAATCATCGGCTGCAGACAGCAGATGATCTAATTCCTTTATTTACATTTTTGACTCACTTTGCTTCTATGAATCACTACGTACAGGAGTGACGTCATCATACTGAAGTACAGAGCGGTAACCAATAGTATGGTTATCAATCACGCTGCTCTTTATTCATCCTAGAACTGCGTTTATCTTTTAAAAAA
>NW_007600326.1:0-333 GCF_000523025.1 Cynoglossus semilaevis | reverse complement strand
ATTTAATGTACTATTTGTACTATGAAAACAACGGGGAAACAGACAGACATTTTTGTTCTTTATATGTAATTATCTTATGATGATTATTATGTACCGGTACGACCTGCGTGACCTCTAATTAGGCCCCTAAACCAACATGGGTTTGACACAGTAGATTGGGTTTGTCAGTTGTATATAGACTATGAAAGGTTTTTCTGTGTCATATGATCAAGGTGAACCGTAGAAACAACCACATTGTTCACGTTAGCATTTATTATCTTACCACGCCAACTAACTGAACTGGGCCAATCGAAAGCAAGTTTCATCCTGAATATTTTTTTTTTTTTTTTTTTT
>NW_007600325.1:0-333 GCF_000523025.1 Cynoglossus semilaevis | reverse complement strand
TAACATATTATATTATTTACATTCAGGAGCAGAGCTGGCAGTGAGGAGACGGGAGGTCTGCCCAGGTCCACTGGACCAGAAGGTGACGTATTGAAGGTTAGCATTACAGCAACCAAGTTCAATGCTAAATGTTACTTTTTCAATTCCTGTTACGGTGTCTACGCCTCGTGTCGACCTCCTGGGTTTCATTTCCTCTCCCATCTGCACACGCTTTATTTTTAACAGTAGCTCCTGTGGTGTAAAGTGGTGCTGGCTGTGATCAGTCTCATTACCTCGCTGCAGTATTTTTACACTTGTGTTTCTGCCTGGGTTCTGGGTTGAGTTGCTGTTGTG
>NW_007600324.1:0-333 GCF_000523025.1 Cynoglossus semilaevis | reverse complement strand
GTGTGTGTGTGTGTGTTTGAGTGACAGGCGTAACGGAGGCAGATTTGACTGAATAGAGACAGGAGGGTGGTGGGAAAAGGGAGGGGGGATGCAGGAGGAAGACGTCGTTTGTCGGGTGAGTTAATCCACTGTCCCAGTGCAAGTGTCGAGTCAAACACAGGAGGCGACTAAAGCAGTTGTAGTTTTTCCAAGTTTCTCTCCAGATTTATATAAAGACGAATCGATGACAACTTGACCCTTCACCCGGGGTCACCGTAGTGGCAGTCCGCATCGATTTGGCAGAGCTGTTCGGTTGTTTACCTTTGATGAGGCACCACATCCTGGGATCGGCGA
>NW_007600323.1:0-333 GCF_000523025.1 Cynoglossus semilaevis | reverse complement strand
AACTGGCGGCCCCCGGGCCCAACGCGGTACGTCAAACTGTCCAATTGCCCGGCTCATGACTAGATTGAGGATCACGTAGAAAATATCGTGTGGTGATGAGGCAGTAGTTCTCACATTACTGTAAGTGTTGCAGTCAACAGCGACATTACTTTTAAGATAGCCAGTGACGAGGTTCCCCGTTGTAAATGTCAAATAAAACGACCATCTTTTCAATAAGCTTATGAGTGGAACTTGTAGATACAGTCGATTCTTTTTGCACATTTGCGGGGTGTGCGACGGCAGCATAAATATTGAAACAGTTAGTTCATGGCCTTTTCAGTTATTCATATCTTG
>NW_007600322.1:0-333 GCF_000523025.1 Cynoglossus semilaevis | reverse complement strand
AAAAAAAAAAATCCTTGATTTACATTAAACACAGCAGTGGCCTGTTAAAGACGGCGAAAAAATGAATAGAGAATTATTATTGGATTGAGTCTGTAAAGGCCATAAAGAGAGGGTTTATTTATTCATTAGCAGCCAAATACAGTAGTAAACCTGCTGATTTAGGACAGCGGCGCACTGTCTTATCCTCACTTTGCTCTTGGCTTCGTCCTCGGAAAAAGAGGACAGCTTTACACGCACTCTGCAAATTACGGGGGCCCACACAAACCAAGTGTGTACCCGATGCTGACGGTTTTATAGACAAGCCGCGATAATTCACGAGAAACATATTTTTTT
>NW_007600321.1:0-333 GCF_000523025.1 Cynoglossus semilaevis | reverse complement strand
AGCAGCTTTTTTCCAGATAATTCCTGAGATAATATTTAGCCATGTTTAACACACGTCTGTAGCTTTTAGTTATTCTGGCCTCATCTGATCCTGTCCCTCTGGTATATTTAGTCAATGTCTAGATTTGATCTGAGAAAATGATTTTGGTTAATATTTGTCAATTTTATTTAAGTTATTTATAGTATTATATTTTGCTTAAATTAGGCAGTTTCTATATTTATTTCTTATAATAGTTACATGTAGCTAGCATGGATATTATTGGCTACTATTTAGCATTAAGCTGATTCACTTTTTTTAAATTTAATGTAAGATAAAGCGTTCTGTAAACATTTA
>NW_007600320.1:0-333 GCF_000523025.1 Cynoglossus semilaevis | reverse complement strand
AAAAAAAATATGTCATTTTACGTAAACACAGACCAACCATTAGCTGCACCGCTTCATCACAAGAATTATTTTTGAAACAAAAACAACGTGTGAGTGTAAATGTGTTTGCGCGTTTCCTACCTCGGAGAATCGGGAGGGAAAATCAGCAGCGGCTGCACAGGGTGAAGGAAGGAGACGCGAGGAGAGGGAGAAGACGATTCTGCTGCTGAAAAACTGGGAGAGACAGACACTGGAATTAAGAGGAGGCGGGGACAGGGAAATGTTCTCCTTTACTCTAAAATGTCATTTTTATATGTATACAATTCTAATATTTTTTGTAAGTAAAATGCAATA
>NW_007600319.1:0-333 GCF_000523025.1 Cynoglossus semilaevis | reverse complement strand
CTGTAAAAAGGTGAAAAGGTCACAGAGAGGAGCAGCTTCTCCTTCAAAATAAAAGACTCCTCCGTCCACAGTCTTCATCACCACAGCTGACCGTCACCTGACTGACCGTCACCTTGACCTTGGTGACCTTTTCTGTTGTAGTCGGTGCCGTCGTCTTATGTTGTTGTGATGTTTGACGACCGGTCTTTGAGAACGGCTCAGACTTTTCCTCATGATGGTTTTGTTTTCCATTCGACGGAGGTGAAACTTTAAACCTGAAACCACAGCAGGAGATTCTGGACCCAGATCTGTCCAACCTGGAGCCTCAGAACCCACAGGTCCTGACCTACTGAG
>NW_007600318.1:0-333 GCF_000523025.1 Cynoglossus semilaevis | reverse complement strand
GGGGTTCAGTTTGCATTTGAATGACATTGGTCATTTGTTAAACCTTAAAGGTTGATCATTGATTCATCACTGAACTTAATTTAGTTTACCAGCAAGTTAATTGATTGTAAACAGATGTCACTGCAACGGAAGTCATTATTGTGATCTTTGCTGTCGTTCCCTCGTCTTTGGGCAAGGCGGTGTCCGATCATGGCACTCAGTCTTAATCTGATGAGGGAAGAGAACTTTTAGCCATATTCATCCCAGTCATCTCTGTTTGGTGAGCAATAGGCTGGTTCATGCTATGGTTACAGTAGAACTTGTCCTAAATGTCAACTTTTTTTTTTTTTTTTT
>NW_007600317.1:0-333 GCF_000523025.1 Cynoglossus semilaevis | reverse complement strand
AGAGACATTGCCTCTGGACCAAAGTGCAAAAATATTAATAAAAAAAAAATATATAATCCTTCTCCTACACTTGGCCCTGACACTCGGTCGTGCTCACTGTCCCTGCTTTGGTGTTTTTTTGCTCACAATGTTAATAATAGAAATAAAATCAAAAATGTGCCCAACATTTTGAAAACAGAATTTGTAGGGGACTTTTTCTCTCTGAATCTTGTGTAGAATATAGTACAATTGGTTTTATAGGGTTATGCAATGCGATTGGCGGCAGTTTTATACTAAGCTCTACTTTTACTAGGAATACAGTATGTGCTGCTTCACAACAATGCCACTTTTATA
>NW_007600316.1:0-333 GCF_000523025.1 Cynoglossus semilaevis | reverse complement strand
TATTTTATCTCGCAAATGTCTCTTCTACTTAAGTTGGTCAACAGTATTCTGTAGCATTTCTTTTTATAGTTCTTAAATGTAGAACATCAACATTCTTGTTTAGATACTATGTAAACTAGACATTTTCTGAAGAACATCAAGTACCAAGTTTGCATTATTTTAAAAATATGTATTTTTTGGTTCTTTTATGAAGAGAAATTGATTCTAATGTGTTTTTGTTTCCTCACAAAAACAAGTGCTTTTCATGTGCCTCCACATGAGTCAGAGAAACCAGCTCAGAGGTGGTTAATGATTTTTGCCTCTTATCTCCCTTGATAACAAGCATCTTAGTAC
>NW_007600315.1:0-333 GCF_000523025.1 Cynoglossus semilaevis | reverse complement strand
AAAAAAAAAAATAAAGAGGAAGAGAGAGTCAAAACAAAGGGAAGGAAGCGTCGCCTTTGTACTTGCAAACTTTGTCCTGATCAAACTATAGACTCGTGCAGGCTGTGAATATTGATTCCAGAGTTTCTTCTTTGTACCGCACTAGCTTTATACCTTTTATACGTCTTTTATTAGTTCTTCAAAATAATCCTTAGCACAATCTGTAAATCTTTGACTTCCACAAAATAATTTTAAACTAAAGGAAATGAGAAAGCCTTGCACATAGGTTATTTCGTAGCATTTTCTCAAAATAGCCCAAATATATTGATTCCTCATGTTTGTACTTTTTTCTTT
>NW_007600314.1:0-333 GCF_000523025.1 Cynoglossus semilaevis | reverse complement strand
TGGCTGTGGTTACCTGATGCAGGAACAGCCCACTCTTGAAATGACCTCAGCAGGTTCAGACACACAGGAAACCAGCAGCTTAAACAGGTCCTTCAACATCAGGTTTATCAGAGACTCGTAGCCCATGTCTGTGACACAGAATAACAATCCAGGTGTGAACAAAACAACAAATCAACAACTAAAGAACCAATGAAGTCAATTCCACCAATCCAGGGCCTTGAGTGTGTAGAAGTGTTCAAGCCAAAAAGTCATCAAACTGACTTTAATTGTTTTTAAAATACTTCTGATCTACAGTAATTACGATATCACCCAGCAGAGGGCTCTCTAACTCCT
>NW_007600313.1:0-333 GCF_000523025.1 Cynoglossus semilaevis | reverse complement strand
AAAAAAAAAAATGCCCTTGAAATTCTCAGGACGGGGGCTTTTATTGACTCTATAACAAACATGGTTTGTTGTGAATAGAAACGTCGGCCTGAGCCTCCTCACCGTTAACAACTGCCATAAACACCAGGAGCTACAGGCTGGCTCCGGAAATAACGGCCAGTGGAGGTAATTTTTCAAAGGACAAAAAAGTTAAGAGACGACTTAGAACTACCGAAAATATATTCTAACCTACATCATTAGCAAATGTAGGTACGAGGTTAGACACAATGTAAATAAGGTTTACTGTTGGAATGAAACCAGAAGCTGATTGGCCAAAAGACAGCAATAATAAAC
>NW_007600312.1:0-333 GCF_000523025.1 Cynoglossus semilaevis | reverse complement strand
GCTTGTATTTACAGTTTGTTTGGGATGTTAAAAGACGAGTCCTTTGCCAGAAGGTCTGAATCGGTACCTGAGGTTCCTTGTTATTATTCAACAAATCCCTGATTCAAATACAGCTCCAAACCATAACAGAGTCAACACATCTGTTTATTAGCAGTGTCCCCCTGTTAGGAGACGGGTCAGGTGTTGAGCCACATGTTGACTGGTAGATAATATTATATACTGTATTATTATATGTGCAATACAGTAGGTTAAAATATTTTTATGTACTGTATAATATTATATACTATAAGTACGATGGTAAACTGAACTGAGCTGTACTGTACTGTACTGAAC
>NW_007600311.1:0-333 GCF_000523025.1 Cynoglossus semilaevis | reverse complement strand
GTGTGTGTGTATATACAGTGTGCACACCTCAATGTCCTTTCCAATTCTCCCCCAGTCGTCAGTGGTCATATTGGAAGAGTCCAGCAGGGGGCTGTACTCCAAGACGGTATAGACGACTCTTTTATTTCCTTTACTCATCCTGAAAGACAGAGGGATCATGTTCAAATTAAATTATAGTGCATTTTAAATAGGAATGTGTTATTTGTTTTAACATTCAAGCAAAAAAAATAAATTTAAATGCTACTAACAGTGGATTAGTCACTGCGATGCATTAGTTTCACTCCAAACACACGGTTAATTTAGCATTAGCTTTTCTACAGGTATAACAATTAA
>NW_007600310.1:0-333 GCF_000523025.1 Cynoglossus semilaevis | reverse complement strand
CTAGTCCGTGGTCCCAGCTGTGGTTTATTAACTGTTATGTAAAAGTGAGTTTTATCACAGGATTGAGAGGCTGTAGTCGCTGAGTCGGCAGATATGATACTGAGTACTGGGCAGTTCCAGGGCTCAGGGGCCACTTCAGCATAAACCACTTCATAAACCTTTGTATTTAAAATGGACTTTGGAATATTCACCCAGACTCTTCAGACACTGTTCATGTCTGTGAGGAGTCCAGTCTGAAAGAGGTGGCAGCTGGAGGCCACGGCAGTGGAACCAGCAACCTCTCTGTCCTGGGTAAAACTCGTAGTTCAACCTCAGTGACTTTCAATGGAAAAT
>NW_007600309.1:0-333 GCF_000523025.1 Cynoglossus semilaevis | reverse complement strand
CTGATATAAAAAGAAATGTCAATTACTAAAAGACTTGTGGTCTTAAAAATATATTTTTTCAGCTATTTTTTTTTAAATTATTGTTAAAAACACCCCACACATTGTTAAACATTCTATTCTTTCACTTTCATGAATGTAAAACTGGCCCATCTTGATTGATGTCAGTGGGGTCACCAGAAATTTGTGATGTCAAAATGGGGTCAGATGCCAAATAGGGTTGTCAACCACTGCTCTATATCTTTCCTGACTTGAACTAACTGTGTTTTACAAAATATTCAACAAAACCTCCATCCATCCGTTTATCCCTCACCAGGTCGCGGGGGCAGCAGTCTC
>NW_007600308.1:0-333 GCF_000523025.1 Cynoglossus semilaevis | reverse complement strand
CCGGAGGGGGCTGGAGGAGGGAGGGCTGATGGGTGGGTGGGTGGATGGGTGGTGATTACGGCGGAGGGGGTTGAGCTGACACAAACACGACAACGTACAAGAGGTGCGATCTCTTTTTAACATCGTTGCCTCCGTGCTAACAACAAACACGACAGGCGGCTGTCTGTCAGGCGCCGAGCTGATGAGCTGGAATCCAATAAGGCACAGATGATGAATATTCCCAAAACACCGGTAATAAACAGAACAATGGGAGCGAGCCTGTCTATTAGATTAATCTGCCGCGAGGAGAGTACACAAAAACGAAACGCACAGAAAGACATGGGAATAAGTGTG
>NW_007600307.1:0-333 GCF_000523025.1 Cynoglossus semilaevis | reverse complement strand
TTTTTTTCTTTACACTTTTTTTTTTGTATTAGATCAGTGACAGCGATGACAAGGCTCACAAGGAATTAAGCGTTCCCAAGCAAAGCAAACTCCTACTTACGGCTGTCATAACAGATGTTGCCTAGAGCGCGGCCGGTCTGCAGCAGAACCTCCTGGTCGGTGGAGTTTAGGAGCTGAATTAGAGGTGGGATGAGGCCGGCCTCGACGCATGGACTCCGCATGAACTCTGGAGAAAGGAATAGGAGATGTCAGGATAAGAATGGGCTCACCTTTGTTACTAGGAATATAATGGCCCTGATAATGCCTTTCATAATTAGTGCTTCCTCAACAAAG
>NW_007600306.1:0-333 GCF_000523025.1 Cynoglossus semilaevis | reverse complement strand
CCTCCTCCCTTGACCTTTGATATAAAGGGTGGACAGTCAGTTAATAACCAACGGTGCCAACTTAACTTCCTAATCAGAATTCCAGCCTTGGATTCCTGACTTTTCAAACTTGACTCATTTTGTAAACAGATCAGAAGTTTCTCTCTCGACTTCAACTGTAGATTCCAGTCCGATTTGTCAGATTGAGTGTTTTGATACATTACAAAAATATGCATGAAACGTCGAAGAGTCCCGGAGAACGTCTGTCTGAATTTTCACATTTAATGAGCGTTTCAAACAGAAAATGGACGGAACAACGATGAGGTTCAAAACTGTGAGCAAGTTAAAAAAAAA
>NW_007600305.1:0-333 GCF_000523025.1 Cynoglossus semilaevis | reverse complement strand
TGGTCCACTGCTGCCTCTTGTGGTCATCTTGTGTCTCTGCGTTAATCCTGAAGAAATTCCCCTAAACCTCTAAATAAAATGTCACACAGTCAACAACCCCTGTACGCTGTCGTGTAAAAATCAGTTGTTTTCTCTATAAACTTTGTTATGGGAAAAGAAACCGATTCTGTTGGAAAGAGGCTCATTAACATGCTGCTGCTGCTGCATCTTCACAGAGCTGATGACGATGACGCCATCTGCTGTGTGACGGGGCGTGGAGACGAGCGCACGCACACAAACATGTTGAGTGTTCTATGGGTAAAATGCCTTTACCTACACACACACACACACACA
>NW_007600304.1:0-333 GCF_000523025.1 Cynoglossus semilaevis | reverse complement strand
CAGAAGTACAGACAAAACACACACCGGGCTCCGTCTGTCCTTGTCTGAGCCCATGACAGCTGCCAATCCAAAGACAATATTTTACGACTAGCAAACAGTTTGACTCAGGAAGGGTAATCTGCAAAACGGTATTTTAGTGTCAATAGACCTCTTTGTTTACACACACAGCACCAGGTTAGTGTGAGCATTACAAAGAGAGAGAGTGTGTGTGTGTGTGATGATATCAGCTGTGTGAGACCGGTATACTTCTGGCTTCTGGCAATGCAAGTGTGACCAGCACAAACAAACATTTTTACCACAGCAGCCAGGGACAAATACATGAAATACTAACAC
>NW_007600303.1:0-333 GCF_000523025.1 Cynoglossus semilaevis | reverse complement strand
GCTGAAGAAGTGGAAACAGAGAAAAAGGACCAATGTCGGACAGAGGGGGCAGTAAAAACATGTTTTTGATCAAATGTTCTCAAACTCATGTGCAGAGACTTGAAGACCTTCAAGAACTGGAGGAGTTTATTTATTCTGTCTGACTCATCACGATGAAAGGCTGAGCCGTGGATTGGTCTGGAGTTCAAGTCCATACTGCTGACCATTCATCTGTCTGCAGCGGTCAGCGCCGTCTGCACGAGGCGATGAATCTTCACCAGCACTCAGGACCAACCAGCTCCTGTCCTGGTTCCGTGTCTGCGCCGCCTCCTCTGTCCTCAGACCAGATGAAGT
>NW_007600302.1:0-333 GCF_000523025.1 Cynoglossus semilaevis | reverse complement strand
TGACTATATGTACATTTGAAGTCAAATGTCTCAGAGAAAACATTCAAACATTTTCACTCTGTGGTTAAACACTGATTTATTTGGAACCTCCATGAACAGGAACTGTTTGGATCAGGTCTCATCCAGTCTGGGTTTGGAACAACTTTTTTTTTTTGTTAAATAACCACAAATTATTTTATTTTTTCTCTGAAAATAGAAAAAAAAAATCCTGTTTAACCCTTGAACCGCGGGGAGTCCAAAAACGACTAGAACAGCCGTGAGCGGCCGGTCTGATTCTAAACCCTGTAATCACGCTACGTTGTCTGGTGGTTTGGGGTCCAAAGAAGCAAACAC
>NW_007600301.1:0-333 GCF_000523025.1 Cynoglossus semilaevis | reverse complement strand
TTAATAGAGGGTCACAACCAACTTTTTTAAAGGCACATATCGCCACCTAGTCTCGTGTATGACCCCTGACTTTTTGAGATATACCATGCCTTGGTCAATTTTTAAAAACTGTATCAACTGTTTCATTCATGATGCGTTGGTTCCATCCCTGTGGCTTATTGACCTCACTGGTGTTACCATGATTATTTGTCAACAGGACCTTCATTTGATGCAGGTGATAACTAATACTTTAATACTTACTTTCAGTCACAGCTATCCTGATAAAGTAAAGTGACATTAGTTCATAAAAAAATCTGTGGAAAACGTAAAACATTGCGTTCATGCTGCAGCAGT
>NW_007600300.1:0-333 GCF_000523025.1 Cynoglossus semilaevis | reverse complement strand
GCGCCTTATAGTCCGAAAAAAATATGGTAAATTATTTGATGGCTCCAAATGTGAGGACACACATTAAGAATCTCAGACCACTGTCATTTAACTGTGCCAGTGCCTTAAAGTTTTGAGGTCACAGCACTTTGACCAGTGTTTTTCAACCTAGGGGTTGTGACCCCATTTGGTGTCATTTGGAATTCAATGGGGTCGCCTATTAACTGAGAAAAAAAAATACACAATCAGACAACTGTACTCTCTCGCCTTTACGAATATAACATTATATAAAAATATAAGTCAATTTTGATTGACAGCTGTGATCCTGTGACTGCACAAGTGACAGCTTCTACT
>NW_007600299.1:0-333 GCF_000523025.1 Cynoglossus semilaevis | reverse complement strand
TTCATCTTTTGGCAGGTGCGACTTATACTCTGAAGCTCTACTGTGTATACAGTCTAGGGAGGGTTGATAACAGTGTAGGGGAGGTTCGTAAAGGGTAAATATATACGTAAATAATATACTATCTCGCTTCTACTTTGCGGATTTAACCTTTTCGTGCAGGGTCTTGGAACGCAACTACCGCGATAAAAGAGGGACCACTGTGCTACAGTCTCATGTTAGTATAGTAATCTTGTAACACATTGTTACGTTTTGGATAAACATTTGCTAACAGTCTCACAACTTACCAGAGAGTCCCACTTCCTAGCTAACTTTGGCCCTTGCGTCCTCTTTTTT
>NW_007600298.1:0-333 GCF_000523025.1 Cynoglossus semilaevis | reverse complement strand
AACTTCAGACGCTGGAGGAGCTCCTCCAACAGAGTAACACCAGGGACGGGTGGAGAAGCCCAAGGCCCCGGCCGTGAAGACCACCACCAACCTAGTGATGGAGAGCGAGCGACGGAACTAAACCTGTTCTTCAACAGGTTTGATTCTGCACCCACTCATCAGTCCACCGCCATCCCTAACGGTGGTTTTCACACCTCCTCCTCCTCCTCCTTTGATGACATTAAAGGGATCAGTGGATCAGTCCCCACCTCCAGCCGCCTCCCTCCAGATGGGTGTCCTCCCCTCCCCCATCCTCTCCATCGCAGACGAGGAAGAACAGAAGGTAGAGGTGGC
>NW_007600297.1:0-333 GCF_000523025.1 Cynoglossus semilaevis | reverse complement strand
GTGTGTGTGACAACAGTTAAAAGGAAACAAAGCTCCACTTGTTCGACCGTTTTAAGAAATGGAATTCCAACAATGAGCTAAAAAGAGATCATGTGAGGAACACTGTGAAGCTACTGTACAGGAACATTTCATCCCCCCGACTGTTGAGACCCACCATCATGTCCTGGAAGGTCTTGGTGACCAGGAAAGCCATGCTCCAGTTGGTCAGGACGCAGACGGCACTGGCAAACCCTCGGGCTTTGACGGGAAAAACCTCAGACATGATGAGCCACGGGATTGGACCCCAACCCAGGGCAAAACCTAAACACACACACACAGATAATTTGGTGTTTT
>NW_007600296.1:0-333 GCF_000523025.1 Cynoglossus semilaevis | reverse complement strand
GGGTTTATATTTTGCAGGAAAAATAACTATTTTTTCGGCAGCTGTGTTTCCTGAAATACAAGCTGTACTGGGAGAGAAAAATGGTTTTGGAGAGAATGAAAGAACTGGTCTTTCATGGTTTGACATTTAGACTCAAATTAATGTCAAAGACTTATTCATGAGTCAGTAAACACAGGCAACACATTTCTGCTTCCTCTCATCTCCTCTGACAAATTCCTGTGATGGTGGCGCACAGGTGGTGAAGGGAAGTCCGACACTAAAATCTCATTTATAAAAGGCTGTGAGACACAACACCAAAAAAATATAGCTGCAGTTTATTTTGCTTTTTTTTTT
>NW_007600295.1:0-333 GCF_000523025.1 Cynoglossus semilaevis | reverse complement strand
CCAAACAAACGACCATTCGCACTCACGTTCACACCTTTGGTCAATTTCCAGTAAACAAAATGCTGTTTGTGGTCGGACTGTAAGGGGAAACACAACTGATAATACCCTCGCGCACAAGGGAACCATTAAATATACATACAAACAACTCTAACCACTGGATCAGTGACTTTTTGCAGCTAGCTAAAGCTAAACAAAATGCTACGTGTAACAATACGAATTCACAATAGGAATTTATTTTATTTATTTTCTATTGAAATTGTCCTCATACGCAATGTTATATTTAAAGTTTTTTTTTCTTCTGTGCACTATTTTTATATTCCATGTTCAACATGC
>NW_007600294.1:0-333 GCF_000523025.1 Cynoglossus semilaevis | reverse complement strand
TGATGGTTTTCAGATATTTTCTGTTAAATTCACGCTCTTTCTTTAGCAACAACAAATCTACCTTTCAGGGAGGTTTTGTGTTAAGTTTAGCTAACCTTTAGTCTTTACAAACCGTTAGCCTTCTGTGGCTATCTGGACTAATTCTTTTCAACTTAACTTTTTTTTTATATATATATTCTGTGAGCTTTCAATATTTTTTTTTTAATTTACCATTTTTACAGTATTACATATTTAGCTTTTGAAGTTTGGATTAAATCTCTGCTCCTACTGTCGTAGTTATTGTAATTATTTAGTCATGTTTTGTTTTGTATTTTTTTTACAAAACAATCATGT
>NW_007600293.1:0-333 GCF_000523025.1 Cynoglossus semilaevis | reverse complement strand
ACTTAATGTGTTAAACTCATCTCTTCCAACAAAACCAACCTCTGCGAGTCAACCAAGTCACGTGCACCTGCAGCCTCTCCCGTCATGAAACCGCCAACCACAGGGCACCGACACCTCCGTGAGTGACCGGCACCCGGGCACAGGACAGAAGCCGCTGGTAATGAGGAGGCAGGTTGGCACAATCTGCCGGCCCCTAACGAGGAGGCGATTCATCCACAGTCACACACGCAGGAGGAAACGTTTGATCAGAATCCAGTCTTGCTTTGACATGGAATTCTTCAGAGGTGAAAGCACTAATCTGTCACTCTGCGTGTCAGTGTGTGTGTGTGTGTG
>NW_007600292.1:0-333 GCF_000523025.1 Cynoglossus semilaevis | reverse complement strand
AAAAAACCCTGATGATTTATCTGAAATGAAGTCATCATCTTCATGAGCACCAAGAGCTGGAGTTTGCAAAACACTGTTCCACAACCCCATCCACTCATTATAAGACAAAAAGTAAACAATAGACAGAGTGAAGCTCTTTAATCCGACGCGTTGTAATTACTGTCTTTCACCAACCACTGACTGTTCGGCGTAAATACGCAGCTGGGCTTGCTCACTGCGTTCTGCGGCAGAATGCAGTCATGTTGTATTAATTAGCTCTAAATTACGGTCGGCAGTTTAAGTCCTTGTCAGTGCATTATTATGTTCTTCGAGTAAAACGAGTTGTTGTGTGTT
>NW_007600291.1:0-334 GCF_000523025.1 Cynoglossus semilaevis | reverse complement strand
GCATTAGAGATGAAAAATAAACTGTTTTTGTTCTTTTTCCTTCAAACGGGTGTTTAATTTATGGAGTCGTAGTTCAGAGTCATTTTAATTAAAAAACTACAAAAAAAACAAAACATTTAAAACCAACTCTTTAAAAACCTCGACTCTGATTAATTTATAATCACCTCCCACTGTGAGGTCAATATAATATTAAAACTGTACAAACCAGATGTAGTAGAGACTGTATGTTCTACAGTTATTATTTAAAAAAAACAAAACAAAATAGACGTCACTGTTGACTAGAACAAAGTTACTGGTTAGATTCATCTATCAAATATTAAGGCACGATGTATTG
>NW_007600290.1:0-334 GCF_000523025.1 Cynoglossus semilaevis | reverse complement strand
TTGGTGTTTCCTATCTTTATGCCTTGTCTGCTTATTATTTGCTCTAGGTCTAAAAACAGACTTTGAGACTAGGTGTCATGGTGGCCCTGGAGAAAAATCTGGGCCGCTTATGGGAAGGAATCTTCCAGAAGTTGTCAACAAAATTGTATGGGTTCGGCAGCTCATACACAAGGTAACTGAAGGTTTCCTCCAGTGGTTTTCGACCTGTGAGGTGCGCTTCTTTTGTGGGGCACCAGAGCGCCTCTGAGGGTGGAGGGTGGATTTTTGTAACCTCAAATAATAATAATACTTTTAAGGAAAATCCAAGTGTTTATAAAAATACAACACAAAAAAA
>NW_007600289.1:0-334 GCF_000523025.1 Cynoglossus semilaevis | reverse complement strand
TTTGCTGTAAATACTAATAAAGTCTGTTCGTAGTAAAGTTCGACTCCGACCTGAAACGTTTGTACGGAATCGTTAAATAAATCTCGGCAACGATTTTCCAAACAAACTCTGACGTCATGACACCTCCGGACCGGACCAACAGTTACAGTTCAACCGTTACTGCCGTGAGATGTCCTGTCCCCGACGACACTGCAGTAACGCTAATCAAACAGCAGAGGGCAGGCCTAAATCAGCGTAAGGCTGCTGAAGAAACCGACGGAGAGGTGACGGCGACAGACAGCGGTGCAGCGGAGTCAAGGACGGGGTCAGAACCGGAGAGAACCGGGGGGAGAAC
>NW_007600288.1:0-334 GCF_000523025.1 Cynoglossus semilaevis | reverse complement strand
AACTCACTTGAGCAGGTCCTCGCGACACTGTTTCTGTGGCGCAAAACAGGCCACAGCCCACACCTTGATCTCAATGCCGGCGTAGAACTGCTTCCCCCTCATGTCCCACACGCCCTGATTGGGCGTGGCCACCGTTTTGTTCTGCGGAGAGAGTCCCTACTCTCTTAGTCAACCCCACAGTTGTACGAGTTGATACATTAGATATTAAAACAAACAACCGTCGATGATGATTCTTCTCTGTTTGGACTATTTTCAAACCCAGGACCTTCTGCGTCTTACACATCTGCCTTACACGTAGAGGGTCCTGGGGTTTGAAGCCCAGAGGAACCACATA
>NW_007600287.1:0-334 GCF_000523025.1 Cynoglossus semilaevis | reverse complement strand
GATTGTGGACACATTTGTTGGCACAGTCTATAACAAATGAGGTAGATGTGTGTCAATAAAATATTCCCTTCTTTGGTATAATCACACAAACAACGAAAAGCAAAGAAAACAAACAAACACTAAAGTGATCGGATGAAACATTGGTTTCAAGTGGCTGTACAATAATAATAATAAATGGAATTTGAGGTATATCATGTCATTATACCTTACTATGACTATGTACAGGTAGACTTGTGAGGTATCTGAATTCAAGAAGACTTGCAAAACAAAGTGGTGGCACCAATGCAACGTTAGCAGGATGCTATATAAAACATAATAAATAAAAATCTGCACT
>NW_007600286.1:0-334 GCF_000523025.1 Cynoglossus semilaevis | reverse complement strand
AACTTCCTCTTCCTCTCACAACTGCCGTTAGGCCTGGTAAGTGGACCAGTCAATACCAGGTGTCTTATAGTTTAGTCTAAAATGCAGCCCCGAACCATAACAGAGGCTTTTCTGTGACCATAGTATATACGGATGCCTATATTTTATGTTACATTCTGCCACGTAAGGAAGCAGACAGGACCCGAAAGCAGCACTGGAACAGGACCATACAGGGACAACAGCGACAGGCTACAGCACAGGCAACATGGACCAATCACAAGACAATTATACATGATTGTAATTATTATTTTTGAATTAATTATGTTGGAATATAATTTTACAAACCATTTCCTGA
>NW_007600285.1:0-334 GCF_000523025.1 Cynoglossus semilaevis | reverse complement strand
AAAAAAAATAAATGACTTCCCTCCCAACTCCTTCACTTTCTCTCTGTAGGCTCCTCCTCCCAGCTAATCAGGATCAGCCCATGAAGGAGGTTTGGTGAGGGGTTCTGTGGAGCCCGGACGCTGACCCAGACACCAAACTGTAACTGCAGTGCTAACTGTTACTGCTGACAGAGTGGAACCTCAGAAGACAATGTACTAGCAACAGAAAACAAGACAAACTCAAATGTAAACAGAATGAGAAGAATGGACAACAGACTTGTTTTTTAGTTTAACATTTTCTTCGTCTCATTGAAGCTTCCTGTCAGCTCTACATTTTGTATCTCTGCAAGAAATA
>NW_007600284.1:0-334 GCF_000523025.1 Cynoglossus semilaevis | reverse complement strand
CGAGGGGAGCGCGCTGGGCGGGCTGAGAGAGAGCAGGGCTTCGATACGGAACGCATCCATCCGGACCAGTTCAGAGTTAGTTGAGATTGTTAGGATGTCACTCCAGAAAGTAGTAAAAAACAAACAAACTTGAAAACCAAAGCAAAAAAAGTGAGTGAGTTCAGTCAACGTGATGACCTCTGAGAGGTAATTGATTCACATGAATATATCAATCAGCACATCTGATTTCAGCACCATGGAGAGAGACAGAGGGGGGCGAGACAGACCCACACACAGAGAGAGAGAGAGAAAGTAAAATGTACACGTTGTACAAATGTCATATAAATAAATATAC
>NW_007600283.1:0-334 GCF_000523025.1 Cynoglossus semilaevis | reverse complement strand
TGAGAAAAGAGTCGTAAATTGTTGGTGAAAAAAAAAATATATGAGAAAATTCAAAAAAGTCAAAAAATTGCCAGAAAAACATCGTAACATCAGTATAATTGCGCAACTTGTCCGACGCACATCGTGTTGTGTCCTGTCAAATAAATGCTATTTATTAACAACTTCTCTCGTAACGTTATAATTTTCTCTTAAAAGCTTTTTTTGACTTCATAAATTATAAACAAACAATATTGAAAAAGATTTCATAAATGTACTACTGCTTTTCTGTTTCGAATTTTTTTTTTGTAACATTTCGACAACTTAAATCTCGTTTTTTTGTTGTTGTTTTTTTTTT
>NW_007600282.1:0-334 GCF_000523025.1 Cynoglossus semilaevis | reverse complement strand
AGTTTCAACACGACTCTTACGTTGAGCTCTAAGATCCAGAGCAGGGTGATAAACAGGAGGTCAAAGGTGACGAAGAGGCAGAAGGTCCTCCTCACGTCTGAGATGCATTTCTTCTCCACGACTTCGTACGAGTCCACCCTGGTGTAGAGGCCCCCCCTGGTGGCCGTCAGCCGGGAATCGGCGCTGCTGCTACAACGACTCTCCATGGCCGGACTCACCGCTGCCCCTCCTGTTTAAAGCGAAGAAGTGAAGGTGTGGACTCCAGACTCAGGTCAGGAAGGTCAGAGGGTAGTGTCGAGTGGACGTCAGCCTCATCAGTGCGTCTGCAGACACA
>NW_007600281.1:0-334 GCF_000523025.1 Cynoglossus semilaevis | reverse complement strand
TTTTTTTTTCTTGTTGTTGTTGTTTGGTTTTAACCAGAATTCCTGAACAGGGCCCATTAACGCAGTAATGATGATGGTGGGTGATTATGATGTTAATGATGTTGATGAGACCTGCACCTACGGACGCTCACTGAACTTTGACAAACCACACTGGCTCTGGTGAAGTGATTGTTATCAGAGTCATTTTTGAGTTAATTTAAGAGCTGAGTATCTTTGGCTGTTTTATGTTACTGCCTCCATTCCATTAGGCATATCTTATAGGTGTATAGGTTTTTTTTATTTATTTACTTTCCTTGTCCTGCATTGTCTTTGTGGTAAAGTTGTGATATTCAAA
>NW_007600280.1:0-334 GCF_000523025.1 Cynoglossus semilaevis | reverse complement strand
TGACAAACAGTTCACTATATGACGATTATATGCGTTGGCTTGGAAATGACACTTCTTTAAGGAAGTTTTTAAGCTGTATATTAAAATAGCATATTTTAATACAGGAACCCAAGAATATAGGTAGCAGAAATTTTAGGGGCAGACATAGACAGCAGGGGATTTTTTTTTGGATCAGGAGTCAAATGCCAGCAACAGTCTTAATCTTTATCCGCTACAACAGGCTTCACCACACAACCCACGCAGCCATCAAGCCGCCCACTGCCAGGCAACATGGTGCACACCCACCTCAGATTGACCGCTTAGAGCCACACCAAAAGCGAACCAGAGATAAAAA
>NW_007600279.1:0-334 GCF_000523025.1 Cynoglossus semilaevis | reverse complement strand
CTCTCTGCGTGTGGGAGCGTCAGTTCATTTCCTCTCTGTTTCAGATCTCTCTCTGTGGGAAAGTCATTTCATGGCAGTTTGCTGCTTTGCTCCATTGTGCTGGTAGACAGACGCTCTCAGGTCACTGATGTAGAGAATCAGAGAGTGAAGTGAGATGACGGCTGCAGCAGCCGCCTCACTACCACTCGTTTCTCTCTTTGATCGCACCCCTGCAATTTGGTGTCGTTCTGCTCTCTGCTGAAGAGCTGCGTGGAAACCAAATGTCCTTCTTTTAGGCAGAACGCAGGAACAACGTTTTACTCCGAGTGGCTTCTGAGATGGTTTATAAAAAAAA
>NW_007600278.1:0-334 GCF_000523025.1 Cynoglossus semilaevis | reverse complement strand
GTTCACGTGTGCTCACCTGTGGCAGGATGTGCTGAACATGATGCACCCAGGTGGACAAAGACTCTGCCATCTCAGAAACTGGAATGCCCTCAAAGTCTGGATTTACATCATAGCTATCCTGAAGTGGCTCACCTTCCTCATCATCTTCCTCCTCCATAATGAGAAAAAATCCCTGGGGGCTGACATGTGTCCCAGCAGAGATCCGAGCAATCTGCGCTCTCAGATAGTTGGCTTCATTCCCGGGAAAAGGAGGGTAACTCTTTACCGGGGCTTCAAGCCTTCCTGTGAATAATTTACGAATCTGACGAGAAACGTCGATTTGTGCGGGAGTGAC
>NW_007600277.1:0-334 GCF_000523025.1 Cynoglossus semilaevis | reverse complement strand
CTGATACACCCCAAATTACTACCACACAGGATAGTACTGCAGTGTTGATGTGACGTGTTTGTCTGATTTGTGCTGGTGGCCGAGGTGCGGACAGACTGCACGCTGCATCTGATCAGCCTATTACCTGCTGCCAGGGCTGCTTATGATAAAAGACTTGTAACGGTGGTACCTGATGTTGGAGTCCACTGAGACGGAGTGGAAAATCACATTCATTTACCAGGTTCCAATTAGTGCTGAGTCTGCATCATCATCAATTCATATACTAATTGTCTCCTGTGGCTCCTGTGCTGGTGCAATACCATCTGTGCATCTTCAGCTCATGAGCAGGTTGTTT
>NW_007600276.1:0-334 GCF_000523025.1 Cynoglossus semilaevis | reverse complement strand
CAATACAGTGTATTCTATTATATACTGTTTATTGATTGTTTTCTTAAACATATATATTTAAAAAAGGTTATTCAAAGACAGTCTAAATGATGAACTCAGCAGTTACCTAAGATGTGTTTGCAGATGGCAAAGGGCGATTTGGATTTCCTGAAGGAGAGGAACACGTGTTCAGCATGCTGCCTCTGTTCGGTGTTGACCATGGACGGCGGTGCCTGTAGAACAAGTTAGAATAGACTTAGAATGGCAACCATTAATGTGAGGTCGTGTAGCAGAAGTTCACAAAAAGACCAGGATGATGTGTTAACATGTCTTACAGCACATACAGGATTAACCT
>NW_007600275.1:0-334 GCF_000523025.1 Cynoglossus semilaevis | reverse complement strand
TTAACTGGTCAGGCTTACATTTCTAAGCTGCTGAAAGTGTAGAACTGCACGTTCTCTCAGATCCTCTTAAAACTACTAACTAACTTAACTAACTTCGATCAGTGACCCCAGACTACTATAGCCGAGACTTTTAAAGGGCAGCTATGGACCCAGTTGTCTAGACGTGCTTTTAACAGGGTGTAGATTTCATTTTTGTTTGTGTATTTTTTTATGTTGCTGTCTGTCTTTGTTTTGTATTTCAAACAGGCTTTTAGCTAAGCTTGGGTTGTATTACAGTTTATATTATGTCGATATTAACTGAGGTACTTAATAGTAAATTCTTTCAGTGAAAAGT
>NW_007600274.1:0-334 GCF_000523025.1 Cynoglossus semilaevis | reverse complement strand
ATGGATGGATGGATGGATGGAGTCAGTTAAGAACAGCAGGTTCACTCTTCTGTTCTAAAGTTTTGAGTTCAGCCCAAAACATTAAAGTGTTCTTAATGTGGTTCCAGATATTATTCGCATCAGGGACAATGACTGTGACTGTAGGTCACATGATCCACACAATTTTTTTAAATAACAATTTTTTTATTATTATTATTTTTAATTCCCCAACAAAGTTTTAACATCCACCTCCAGACAAAGTGCTGTTTCTGCACCAGTTGTTTTTCCTCGTTGCTGATCAAAACAGACATTTCAACTAATGAGACGTAGTTTTATTTTTGGTTTAAAAAAAAAA
>NW_007600273.1:0-334 GCF_000523025.1 Cynoglossus semilaevis | reverse complement strand
GTGGACTTTCTGACTGTGGACAAACGTTTGTTTCCTCTCCTTCCTCCTCACTCTCTTCCTGTACTCTGCCACCTTGGTGGCGTCTCCCATCTGCTGTTGCCGCCCTAGCTTCTTTCCTTCTTCACTCAGCCATCCTAACTTAGTGGCCAATTAACCAGGATGTGCTTCGTACCAAGCAGCAAACACGGGCGTGGAGTCTGGTGTTACACAGGTGTTCCAGGAACAAGTGTTCCACAGAGGGTGGGGTCACTGGAGGGAACGGCTGAAACCAGGCCTCCCACGCACACACGTGACGTCACAAACTCATGAAGAGACGCAGTTACAAACTCTGTGA
>NW_007600272.1:0-334 GCF_000523025.1 Cynoglossus semilaevis | reverse complement strand
CAAGCTCATTTCAACCACGCTTTATGACCTTAAATGTTGCAGTAAGAACACCCGTTAACTAAACATACAACACAAAAATGGCACTTCTTCATCACTGGTCCTACAAAAGCCTAACAAAAACCACAGGCACTGACAGACCACCATATTAACCAGGGGTTTATCCTGATAAAACAACAACAACAGAGTTATCTCAATTCAACAGACCGCTGACATACATCTTATCAGCTCTTTGTTGTGCATTTGACTCGTAGTCTAATGCAGTCGTAGTGACACTAAAATAACAATTCACAGATATGAACCAAACAATAACTAGCACAAAGCATCAAAGCTGGGG
>NW_007600271.1:0-334 GCF_000523025.1 Cynoglossus semilaevis | reverse complement strand
TATATTAATGTTTTCAATGAAGGTAGATCACTTCCGACCTGCCATTTAAATAGTAGATTGCGAAAAAAAAAATGTGTGAGCACCCCTACTAAACTAGCATCGTCTCTGACTCTGTATGGATTCCGAGACACGAAAGCTACTCTTAGGTCGACACGTAATGTGACATAGTCTGTTTTAAAAATCGAAATGTATTCATCTTCTACCACTAGGTGCTAAACCAAACCTTAGCAATCAATAGGTGAGGGCAAGACCCCCTCTATCGCAGGCTAGACAGAGACAAACCACCATTCGCTAGTTCGCCCATGCCTGGTCTAAACCCAGCTCACGTTCCCTA
>NW_007600270.1:0-334 GCF_000523025.1 Cynoglossus semilaevis | reverse complement strand
AGTGCTCGAGTGACACATTTTATCTACAGTTCATAGTTCAATACAAATGTATCATAATTTTATGTTTTCTCTGTGTGTGTGTAGGAGCGATGGGTTTGGGGACGCACCGAGGACGAGGCGAGACAAAGGGCCGCTGTTAAATATGGAGTGCATCCCACGTCCGTAAATTTGACCCGAGGTGATTCACTTTTCAAAACGACATTAAATGAAGCCTTTCAAACGATTACAGTTTGTAACCTTATTGATCGCAGGATCTTTAGCAAGGCTGGCAGCGATGACAGTTCATGTACTGTTACCTGAAGATCCGAGCACATTTCTACTTCCATTGATTCAC
>NW_007600269.1:0-334 GCF_000523025.1 Cynoglossus semilaevis | reverse complement strand
CACACAAAACAACAACAGATATAACTGATCTGAAATATGATACATTTTGATACCATATGAGTATAGTTTTTATTTCACATGAAATACAAACGTACTGCAGTATCTGTTAAAGTTGGGTTCAATCATGACAAATACGTACCAAGTCCCTAGAACCAAAATTATAATCTGCTCCATAATCTGTTCTCTCCATATTTGATGGAAATGGAGGTACGAGGGGTCAGAGGTCAACAGATTTGCACCACAATCCTGTGTCTAATCTGAGGAAGCGACGAGGAAAGTGAATTTGATGTGGACGCATGTGCAGAGACAGACCTGAAGGTGGCGCTCATGAACC
>NW_007600268.1:0-334 GCF_000523025.1 Cynoglossus semilaevis | reverse complement strand
GTAGAAAATGAACACAATTGTACGTTTAAACATATCGCATATCCTATTCAATGATGTATCCATTCACAACTCTCAATAACCATCATGTATTTGTATTATTTAGTGCTCAAATATGATGAGGTTCACACATATTTTAAACACCTAGTCAAACCTGTATACATCCATCCTGGTTAAACAGACCTCTCGTACCTGACCTCACAACACGTCCTGTTCGGTCACACCCTTCGTTTGCCTGTATTCAAACACACACGTGTAACTGGATGTGTTTTCTCAAGTGGTATTGAAGGAAGATAAAGAGTCAGTGACGACAACCTTTAAAGCGTTATCACTTTTT
>NW_007600267.1:0-334 GCF_000523025.1 Cynoglossus semilaevis | reverse complement strand
CACATATACATATATATATTTCCACCAACCTCCCTCCACAGACGCCCTGGTCATTTAAAACCACCTCAGCACAGTCACTGTGCTGCTCTTGGTTCGTACCATTCTAGAGTTGGAGAAATCCTCCTCCAGACAGTCTGCAATTCTCTGCAGAGCGGCCAACTGAGCGTCCAGCTCTGACATGCGGGCGGAGAACCAGACAGAAGGAGGTGACGAGGAAACTCTGTGAGCTCCGACACTCACTGACTTTATGGCTCGACAGATCCTGGAGTCCAGTGGCTCCCAAACATCTCGGGTGAAGTCAGTGCTGGACTGGAGGTGACGGTTCATGTTTGAA
>NW_007600266.1:0-334 GCF_000523025.1 Cynoglossus semilaevis | reverse complement strand
ACTGCCATGTACCAGAAATTAGGTCCCTCCTAAAGGAACTAACCTGATGGAGTTTTGGGTTTCCGGTAGTTTCCGGAGCTGATCTGTTGAACCAGCATTTTGTGATTGTTTCCGTCGAAGGGCATCGTGCCGTGAACCAAAGTGTATAACAAAACACCAAGAGACCAAGTGTCCACCTCTGGCCCGTGATATGGTCGTCCATTGACAATCTCTGGAGATGCATACAGGGGGCTACCACAGTAGGTCTGAAGATACTCGTCACCATGGTAGAGGTTGGACAGGCCAAAGTCAGCAATCTGTCAAGATTGAAAAATATTTACGATCAGGATTATTA
>NW_007600265.1:0-334 GCF_000523025.1 Cynoglossus semilaevis | reverse complement strand
GCCTGCTGGTACAATAATCCTCCTGTTCTTATTGCGTCTAGTCATCCTCTTGACGCCCATGTATATCTGCGTAGTAATCGAAGTACTAGTGTAAACCTTTCTAAAGTACTATCCCTTGTGCCTTTCTGTTGGAGTGCAGTCGACAGGTTCTGCTTTCATAAACAAAACTCATTCTTTTACCTCAGGGCTCACAGCACACTGAGGCAAAATACTGCAGACAGCACAGTAAAACAGAGTTTTCCACAACACTGACACCATATTTTATGTGGCCTTGATGTATTGGATTCGACAGCAAATCAGGATTGAGCTATAAGTGTGTGGGTTTTTTTTTTTT
>NW_007600264.1:0-334 GCF_000523025.1 Cynoglossus semilaevis | reverse complement strand
ATTACACTTATTACACTTATTACACTTGCACCACCCACTCATTCTAACCAATTAAGCAATTAAGGCTAATTAGAGACAAGGCCTGAGCACACAGAGTTTCCGTCATTAACCATTGATCAAATCTCCTCCTGTTTCTGTGGAGAAGACTCCCAGACTGCAGCTCTGTTCACTGCTGACTCCATGGACTGTCATTCAGTCAGCAGTGAGATGAAAACATGACTCCAGATCACAGCATCATTTAGAGTCGGTAAACACAGACAGTAGAATGTCAGCTCCACCTAAAGGCCACAGAATATTTTTTTAAATTTCATGCAATCAATTTAATGTATTTTTT
>NW_007600263.1:0-334 GCF_000523025.1 Cynoglossus semilaevis | reverse complement strand
TGTCCCACAGTGTGATACATGTAACCAATGACAGGCATTTATTTTGAAAGGATTCTCTACCTCTTTATTTATTGGGCCAAAGTGAAACAAAACTGTTTTCATGACAAATGGTCTCCGTTGCATTGCCTTGAACCCGTCCTCAGCTTTTCTTTAACCATGAAGGTGATCCGACCTTAACCAAGTTCTCTAAACATAGCCACATCTTAATCACAAAGGTGCTGGAGCAGAAAGTGCTCTCAGTGTGGGTCCTTGTGGAGCTGACAATTGCCCTGTTGTTGTTTAAGGTAACAGATTTGTTGGACTCAACTGCAAAAGTAACAGTGGGTATTTAATG
>NW_007600262.1:0-334 GCF_000523025.1 Cynoglossus semilaevis | reverse complement strand
CCCGGTCCTTCTAATATATTGCCTAATACACTCCGGCCCGCTCTCCTCCAGGAGCACTTCCTAACCCGTCGATATCCCGGCGTTAATGTGGTTGTTGCTCTTCCCTACGTTAGGGGTCTCAAACCCAAACGACCTCAGCGTCCCCGTGGCACATCATTGAGATTTAAACCCACAACCCCTGGTTTTTCAAGGACAGTGCTGTTATTCCTGAGCTGTGGCGCCTCTGACCGATGGTAGTTTATCTCTCGAGCGGTCGATTCCCATACATACAATAAGTTATTGATTCTCAAAAGGTGGATCATGGGCCAAAGGTGGGTCAGATGCCCAAGCAAAC
>NW_007600261.1:0-334 GCF_000523025.1 Cynoglossus semilaevis | reverse complement strand
AAAAAAAAAAATCAAAGTAGTAGTTAAAAATGAGAGTGTCTTTCTATAATTTTTTTCCCCAGATGTGTAAAGGTGGAGATGGAAAACTCCACATCAACTTACTGTGTGCAGTGAATGTGACTGAGCAGCCTGGGGGAACCCTCCCTGATCTGGAGAGCACAGAGGAGGCTGTGAGGCTGCTGAAAAACCAGGTCGACCAGAGTCGTCCGTTTTTCCTAGCTGTGGGCTTCCACAAACCTCACATCCCCTTCAGGATCCCGCAGGTACACGCACGCACACAGCATCGGCAGCACGCGCTGCGATTGGTTCGACGATGCACGACGAAAAAAAAAAA
>NW_007600260.1:0-334 GCF_000523025.1 Cynoglossus semilaevis | reverse complement strand
GAGTAAAAATATTAGACCAATGTGTGTTGTTATAACTGAAGCACCTGCTGAATCTTCTTTGAGAAGTTCTTGTTGGACTTCTCCAGTGTCACCTCAAAGTGATGTCTACCTAAGAGGAAAGAGAGAGTTGATAATCAAAAGAATGTTGTCCAACTGGGCTGAAATATTAATACATCGTCCAATCAAATACTGTGGCAAGTACTCAAAGTATTTACATATAATGGCATGTTTTACCCTGGTATTTCACCTCATTATTAATTAATTTATTTCCATCACGGCTGTTAATGACTGTTTACTGACAATCTGAGCAATGCAATTTTTATGCAACAAACAC
>NW_007600259.1:0-334 GCF_000523025.1 Cynoglossus semilaevis | reverse complement strand
TATTTATATATTTATATATACATGTTTTTTATATATATATTTTTTTATATTTCTGAATCTTTAAACCACCATTTATAAAATGTTTTTTCATTAGTCAGCGTAACTGTGGTTCAATCAGTGAACATGACGTCGACTGGACTCCTGTCCTGCCAGATTTGTTCATCACGTTTCGATTGGTTGACTAATACGTCAATAACTGCGACCACACCCTGTAGCCTGACCTCAGTTACTAATTAGTTTTCAGTGGCCAACAGGGTTTGGAGGGAAATTACATGACAAGGAAATGAACATTAATATTAATAAATGTAATTTTATATTGTTTGGTGATTTTCTC
>NW_007600258.1:0-334 GCF_000523025.1 Cynoglossus semilaevis | reverse complement strand
AGGTGCCCACCTGACTGCTGCTCTGTTCAACTCCCCTGTTTTTTTTCCTCTGTCTCAGAGATGGAAGCAGATAATGTCCAACAGGCAGACAGGCTACCCCCCCCCCTACCCCAGGCTAAGGCAAAAAAATAAAATAAAAATAAAGTCCTACTTGATCCAGTCCAGAACTGTCTGAAGACCATGTCTTCAGTTGAACAATGTTCAACCATTCAGGCAGTGGTGTTCAACAGGGGGTCCGTGTCATGGTAAAAATTCAATTTTATGTCACATCTCGTGGCAGGCAGAATATCAGGGGTGTGTAGCCCAGACCCCTCCATGAATCGCAACCTTAACG
>NW_007600257.1:0-334 GCF_000523025.1 Cynoglossus semilaevis | reverse complement strand
CATGTGTCACACATAAATAAATAATAAAAGTGTCATCAGTAAATAAGATAGATAATTGCTTCTTTTTTTTCAAAAGATAAATATTTTAATTTTTTGGCATACTTGTGTTAAATGTCCAAAAGATTGTGGTCGAATTAAAGTAAAGGCTGCTGAATAAATATGAATTATATTTTACATATTGAGTTACAGCTACACTTCTCACGGTATTAGCCTAAACACTTGACCTTGTAATTAAACAAAAAAATAAAATAGATAGTTTAAGCTTTTAGGAAAGGTTCAATAATGTAGAAATAATATAAAGTTTTTCTCTATTTGGGGTGAACCAAAAAAAAAG
>NW_007600256.1:0-334 GCF_000523025.1 Cynoglossus semilaevis | reverse complement strand
AACTGTCTGTGATCAAAAAGACACAGAAAGAAGGGAAAATGTAAATATGAAGGAAACATTTTTTGACTCTGAGTCGAGTCTCCACGTACTGTATGTATGGGGTTAAAGAGCACAAAATTGACCTTGGTGTTGACTGACGATTTACATTCAATCTCAATGTGAATTTGGACCCTAACCCTAACCCTTAGTCCAATTTAGTAAATAGAACTGTTTTAATTTGAGTTACGTTTTTTTTCACCAAAATATCAAACTTTTAGATATAGTTGATGTCAATAGTATGCGTAATATTTTTTTTGATTGGTTCTTTGTTACCCAATGCCCAACATTGAACTGA
>NW_007600255.1:0-334 GCF_000523025.1 Cynoglossus semilaevis | reverse complement strand
CTTTTTGCAATACCGTAGTTTTCTGTTCAATTACTACCACACCGTTATTCATCTCGAGGCTGTGACATTTGACTTTCCTGCCGTAGTGATGAAGATGTAGTTGTTTAATTTCCATTCCTCTGATTACTGTTCTTGTGCCTTATATTTATTGACCTATAAATGCGATATAATTATTGGCTCCTTCATAGAACACATTTCCAGATTGCACATTTTCATTTCATAGAGTACTTTCACCGAGTGCTGGGGGCCATACTGGTTTCCAAAGGCTTTAATCACACACGTTCTATTTTCCTCACCTGTTAGCTCCTGCAGAGAAAAGCTAGCAGGTTGAAAA
>NW_007600254.1:0-334 GCF_000523025.1 Cynoglossus semilaevis | reverse complement strand
TTGTACTTTCCGTTTGTGTTTAAGTTAATAGTTTATTCGTGTGTAGGCCGCAAAGCTGAGCTCTTGTGTTTGGTCTCACTTTGTGGTGTCTGCATAATTTGAACAAGGGCGGTATTTGTATTTCCGGATGTATTTTCATGAGAACCATACTTAGTATTGGCCTAAGTCTACAGCCAGCCCTACCACCGTCTTTCAATCCATCCCCACTGCTGAGAGTCCACCCAATGTAATGTACCTTCAGACAGGACTGGCTAAAACATGCTTTATATTCTAGTTATGCACTTTTTGTTTCTGCTCTTGTCTTGATCTGATTTGTTTAATGTGTTTTTTTTTT
>NW_007600253.1:0-334 GCF_000523025.1 Cynoglossus semilaevis | reverse complement strand
CACACACACACCAGTGTGCATGTTTGGGTGTAAATGTCATTATCCCTCTCACTGGTTTCCTCAGCTGCCGTGGGATCAGCCTTTTTATTTTTTGTCACACCTTGTCCCCTCTCTGATATTGATCAATTGACTTCATAAGGCTGCGAGGCAGCAGTACCTGTCATCAGTAATCAATGCCCAGATCCATTCTCTTCTCTTTATTTGTGGAGCTGCCAACAGCTTTACCACCGCTGAGCCTCAGCTCTTTGGGGGAATTATCCTCCAAACTTGCGTCCTTCTTCATTTTCAACAGGATTGTAAACAAAAACACAACATTAACGGGCATTCGTTGCCT
>NW_007600252.1:0-334 GCF_000523025.1 Cynoglossus semilaevis | reverse complement strand
ACCGGGACCGAAACAACATTAAAGAAATAATAGTAGAACTTCCAGCGAAGAGGTGAGTTGACCCAGTTCTGGCAGTCGACACAAAGCCACAGAACGTCTCCCAGGACCCGGTTCTCCTCCAGAGGAAGGTGACTTTGTCCTTGATGGAAGGCAGTCGGCCGGCAGTCGGCCTCTCCAACACTGCACCAGCCATTCCTATAAACAGACCTGTACTCAATAAAGACTAGATGCAAGTAGTCTTTACTTCCTGTAGACCGCGTAAGTCGATCGTTATATTATTGTAATATGAAAGTAGAGGTTGTTTTGGCAAATATTCAGCAGGGAAACATGACAT
>NW_007600251.1:0-334 GCF_000523025.1 Cynoglossus semilaevis | reverse complement strand
ACCAGTCTACCTGCAGACGGGTTTGGGTGCAGGTCCCAGTCCTGATGGGTTGCAGTCAGGGAAGGAGTGATGACAGAGTAGAGAACGTAGAGCTGGAGCACACAGAGGACCCAGGCCGTCCAGATCTGTCGACCAACTCTGGACCTGATCCTCCTGCGTGTCCTCGGAGAGAGAGGAGTTGAAGAAAACCAGAGAATGATCTGGAAGGACGGTGCGGCAGACGTCTCCTCTGTAGGCGCTGCAGTACCCTGCCACGCCTTTGTAGAGTCTGGGAGAAGAAGAAGGAGACAAAGAACTGGCGTCTCCGTTTAAAACAAAAAAAATAAGGGGACGG
>NW_007600250.1:0-334 GCF_000523025.1 Cynoglossus semilaevis | reverse complement strand
AGTATCATTTGATTATTTCATATTTTATGTTTTCTTTTTTTATCATATTTCAAACGTCTGTTTGCTGTTGTTTGTTATTCATCTTTTCTTGGAGCCAAAACATTAGACCGCTCTACTGACGGTTCAATTCTTTCTCTCATTTTTTTTACAGCCTCATATTTGCCAAGCCTAACCTGAACAGCTTCGATTTCTTCGATCTGGTTTGGGCGGTGGGCATCACTGACTTTGTCCTGAAGTATGTGACCATTGGTGTGAAGTGCTTCATCCTCTTTCTGCCCAAGATTCTCTTGGCCTTCAAATCCAGGGTAGGAAGTCATTGATTTGACATTTCTTC
>NW_007600249.1:0-334 GCF_000523025.1 Cynoglossus semilaevis | reverse complement strand
TCACTTCATTATCCTCTTTTATTTTCAAACATAATCTTCTGCTTTAAATGCCTTTACACCTATATTTTGTTCAGCTTCTCATCTCTCCATTGCTTTTCTGCAATACACTTGGTTCATTTCCATTCACGTAGCTATCTATTTTCTACTAATTAATCCCGCTGGTACTGTTCACCTCCAAGTACTCTGTACGACACGCACAGAGAGGTAAAGTGGTGGCATCCTTACACTGACCACTGCATTATAGACTTCCAATGACACGGTACAAATGGAGGGTTGGAGCGGTTTATATTGAAGGCAGTCCTGCGTGTGTGCCACTCAGAGTGCCATTAAAATG
>NW_007600248.1:0-334 GCF_000523025.1 Cynoglossus semilaevis | reverse complement strand
AAAAAACAAAAAACAAAAACAAGAATCGTGAAAATACATATCTTAAATCTAATTTAAAGAAAGACGAATGGTGGAGAACGTGAAGAGGAATGACCAAAATGGAAGCGATCAAGGTTGGTCTCTTTCCACTCTCCCTTCTCTTCTCTCTCACCCTTTCTCTCTCTCTCTCTCTCTCTCTCTCTCTCTCGTTCCCTGTTTCTCTCGCCCTCCCCGTGTCTTTCCTCTGGACCTTGGTTTTGGACCCTCAGCTCCACAGAAACAGCTAGTCGTATAGGTTTTTTTTTGTTTTTTGTTTTCCCTACCGAACTCCATAGGAAAAAAAAACAAAAAAAAA
>NW_007600247.1:0-334 GCF_000523025.1 Cynoglossus semilaevis | reverse complement strand
TCGCTGCTTCACCTCTCCATCAAATCTACAAATCTTGGAGATCCCTGCCTTCGTCCTCGACCTTTAACCTCCTCTTCTCTAGACAATTCTACTTTGGCCTCCAGTTTCTCCTTGGTTTTCCCGGTTCCTGCTGTTTTTCACTTCTTGCTGCTCCTCGGATCATTAAGAGCAGAGTAATTATGCAGGATCAAACTCGGAATATGAGACCACTTAGCAAATGTTTAATGCTGTAATTAATTCTGAACGCTGCCAGCCAACATCAATTTATTTGATTAGTTCTTTACAAAGTCACACAGATGGGTTTTTTTCTACTGTTCTCACTGTGTGTGTGTGT
>NW_007600246.1:0-334 GCF_000523025.1 Cynoglossus semilaevis | reverse complement strand
GTATAGTTTCTATTTTTTAGTCCCTTATTCTTCCAACAATGTGGAAAAGATTAAGTCGTAGCACAGCTAACGCAGCTAACATGCTACGTGCTAAGTACCTGCAGTCATGTGCTTTTCTAATTTTCTAGTCCATTTTCCTTATTTCTTGGGAAAGTAAAAGTACTAGGGCACCACTAAAAGCTCATCTAACATGCTATATGCTAGCGTGCTAATAACATGCTACATGCTAGGTGCCTCCAATGATGTTTGTTTCTTATTTCTAGTAAAAAAAAATCTTAGTTTTGTGAAGGAAAAAAGTTTACAGATTTAAATCTATGTACAAGTTGTGGAAAAA
>NW_007600245.1:0-334 GCF_000523025.1 Cynoglossus semilaevis | reverse complement strand
GAGTAGTGGGTGTCCAGTTTATTTGGTGGTGTTGTTTTGTTCACAGTGAGTCTGACTCTTTTCTCCTCCTTCATTCAGTGTGATCCTTCCTGACTTCTGCTTCACTTCCAGCCCAGAGCAGATGCAGGGCCGCACACAGCAAGTTGATCAAAGAGCGGTGATGTGTTCAAGGACTGGACAAATGCAGTGATAGATGGTCGGACATATGCTGAGCTATTCACAGTGGGCCGTGATTATGAGCAGAGGACCTGAGGGTCAGTGCCAAATCAATCAAGTGCCTTAGAGTGGACTTGTACAGAGAGAGTCACATCCTTCACAAAAAAAAAAAAAAAAA
>NW_007600244.1:0-334 GCF_000523025.1 Cynoglossus semilaevis | reverse complement strand
AAAAAACTCCTTCTGAAATATGCATCCGCAGATATGCTTGATAGGAACGCTAATCTGTCTACGTTGGACCTTTTTTTTTCATGTAGACAGTTTTGGGTAAAGCCAAACAACAGCATGATTCATTGAAACCGTTGGCTTTCTTTTTGGACGGAGCAGAAATCTGCAACCGTCTGTAATTACATTTCCTTATCCCCCTCCCCCCCAAAAAAACAGTTTCACCCTCCGCACCTGAACTAAAATTGCTGACCATATGGCTTCACAACACTTTAAAGTATTTGATTTTCTCAGTTGCTTAGCTTTTTCTTTTTCAAGATCACAACACACACACACACAC
>NW_007600243.1:0-334 GCF_000523025.1 Cynoglossus semilaevis | reverse complement strand
ACATATATATACATATTTACATTATGCAGTCTGAGGCGGAGCAGCGCAGATCCGCTAGGCTGTGCTTCCCACTTTCATTCACATGCGGAACTGGCTTGTTGCAACATGGCTGGTGACATGTAAAAATTCAATAATGATTCATAAATGTTCAAAAACAATAACCTTTCATAACTGAATCACAGGAACCTAGAATGATTCTTTAAAGAGTCCAGTTGGCATACCACCTTAAAGATTTTTTTTAAGGGGGCATGTGCAGACACCTTAAATCTTTAAGGTATCTGGGCCTGCCATCTTAAAAAATTATTTAAGGTGTTCCATTCTTTAATAAGGAAGT
>NW_007600242.1:0-334 GCF_000523025.1 Cynoglossus semilaevis | reverse complement strand
TTTTTACGTCCATGGATTAGAGAACACACAGCACAGCGACACTGACGTTCTACTGAGTTGAAGCTAAACCTCTGCAGCTATAACAAACAGGTTCTAATGGGTCCAGTCCTGCTCAGCAGTGTTGGACCTGTGCTTGGTTCCCTGGCCTTGTTTGTAGAGCAGAGGTTGAGAACTTCAGGTTTATCCTCAAGTTCTCGCTCAGCAGGTCCAGCCACCTGGTACTACTGGCGGGCCGCAACCCAGATGTTTTCTTACAATGAAAACGAACAGCCTGATCCTTTTAGCAGTTCAATCTTGTTGATCTGCTTTCAGTGAGAGAAGCTGCAAAACAATG
>NW_007600241.1:0-334 GCF_000523025.1 Cynoglossus semilaevis | reverse complement strand
AAAAAAAAAAAAAAACCCCAACATATTTCTACAATATGCTGAATCTTCTCACCATCTGTACTCACACAAACGCTAACGTAGTACGGCCCGATCGGAACAATGTGTGTTATGAAATAAGCCCTGGCCCTTTGTGCTCCAACATTCATCATACATCATAACTTAGCCACAGAAACACACATCATCCTAAAAGTGGTTTCTCTTTGACTCCACTTATGCCTTCATTCACTTTCTGTCACTATTTATATATGTATATAAAACAGGAGTGACTCTTTCTTCAATTTCTGTTGGTATATGTATATCAGCATTGCGTTCATTTTGTTTCACACACATATCA
>NW_007600240.1:0-334 GCF_000523025.1 Cynoglossus semilaevis | reverse complement strand
TCTTTCTATCTTTTGTAAATGGCTACTATTACTGGATCCATCTATTCATCCAACAATCCACTCATCCATCCATCCATTTACCCACACAACCACTCGTCCATCCATCCACTTATCCATTTTTAATTCCATCATTTGGAAGCCAAGCTGATTAACAAATTGTATTTACGAGGTTTTCAATCGATTGGACCCACGTCACCTCCAGGATCTTTGATGAATTTGGCAGCAGATCAACACCATCACTGACTCTGTAGGCGACACAGAGAGAGAAAAAAAACGAATTTCTTTGTCTTTCTAATTAGGCTGCAAGAACAACAGAAAACTAGCACATAAAAAA
>NW_007600239.1:0-334 GCF_000523025.1 Cynoglossus semilaevis | reverse complement strand
TCAGTGTGGCATCAATACGCTTCCGTACTAAAGTGACATTGGGGGGAAAAAAGAAAGAGAAACGTATCTCGTGCGCACTAGATACTTTCTCGTGCTCACGAGAAAGTATATCTAAGACATTTTGACATACATACATAGAGGGTAATACGTTAAAATAACAAACAATTATGTACAGTACGTACGGTTGGGAAATCTAAGATACCGGCATGTTATGCGTGACATATGTACTGTATATATGGTGAGCATTTAATTTATGTAGGGTACCTCAGTTAGACAGTGGAGGGCACTGTTTTTGTTCTACTGTTGATAACAATGCAGGGAGGTTCGTGAAGGG
>NW_007600238.1:0-334 GCF_000523025.1 Cynoglossus semilaevis | reverse complement strand
GGGGGGGAGGAGTACAGGGGGGAGAAAATGTTAAGAAAAGGCACAACGTGAGGACGGGCCGTATAGATGTGCGTTTCCCATTTCTTACTGCAGTGTATTGGATCATGACGTTGTTTTCATCCTCAGGCCTGAAGTCAGTCTTCCTCTGCTCTGTGGCCAAGATGTGCTTCATTTGTCCCACCATGCAGTTCAGTGTCCTGAGTGGACACAAAAGAATCATTCAATTAAACACAAGAGTGGCTCAGAATTACGACGGAGAATTAGGGCTGTGTTGAGATTTTTATTTTTTCACAACATTGAAGTAGTGAATTTAGGAGGAAATAAAAGTAAAAAA
>NW_007600237.1:0-334 GCF_000523025.1 Cynoglossus semilaevis | reverse complement strand
TCAATGTTTACACCCAGTCAATTGAATTAAACAGTACAAAAATAAACCAGGATAAAAGTCGCACACTCTTAAGTACGCTTTTTGGCAACAGGGTGGGGTGGAAAAATTCCCCTTTTTGCACAGAAAAGAAATCTCCAGACTCAGTGTTGCCATTTGCCTGGCTACCCAAGGTCACCATGAATTGCAGGAGACAACAGCATAGAACAGTAGTATCTGACTTTTTACATCACGGCCTAGTTCCTGTGAAGTAATAAACCTTGGTTACAGGGCAACTGATCCACCTTAAAACAAGCAGCTGAAGGGTTCCTTTAAAGTGACCAAAAGTTGACTCCAT
>NW_007600236.1:0-334 GCF_000523025.1 Cynoglossus semilaevis | reverse complement strand
AAAAGAAAAAAGGTTGTTGTTGTTCATCTCCTTATGAGGAATGGTGACTGGGCAGTCTTTACTATCAAGACTTGATAACGTTGGATGAACAAAAGACGATAAGGCAATAATTCGATTTTGTTTTTCTTGAACAGTAAGAAGTGGAAAAGTGAGAGGAATAAAAATCCTTTATCACTTCAAAAATACAAATAATCCATTGAACAGTTAGAGGTCCCTTTTTGTGTAACATGTAGTGTTTTGTTAAATTACACTATTCATTCATTGAATAATGCTTTAGAAATTAACTTATAATGTATATTACATAATGAATAATTGAATATTAATTATCCTGAGA
>NW_007600235.1:0-334 GCF_000523025.1 Cynoglossus semilaevis | reverse complement strand
CTTGAGTTTGACACCTATGTCTTACACAATGAGTAGGTCGTTGGTAACCTTGACGAGAGCTGTTTCTGATTTGAGCCAGATTTTTCAAGGACTTCTGACACAAATTTAAAAAAGTTAAATTCTATTGACTTTTTTTTAAAGTACAAGTTCAATTACGGCGGTTTTAAATACTTTCAGTACTTAACCGGTTTGTAAAGATTAATTTGAGAAAGTAGAGAGGTTTTTTTATGAAAGGAAATATTTCTTTACACAGCTCGGCTTTGAGGCTAGCACGAATGAGGTCAGCTCTGAGAGATTAAAAGACAACTAAAATGGGTTTTACGTATCGGAGAAT
>NW_007600234.1:0-334 GCF_000523025.1 Cynoglossus semilaevis | reverse complement strand
AAAAGGAATTGTTTGTGTCCTGGGAAATCACCCTGGTTTGGAGCACAGCTGGTGATAAAACTCAAGGCGGACCACGTTAGTCCTGTAAACGTAATCTGCGAAGCGTTAATTACAAAGTGGCGCCTGTGTTTGGTTAGGCTGCTCCTGTGTGCATGTTAGAAGTCAGCTGAGCAACTGATGCACTGATCTCCTTCCCGAACAGCGGTGGCTCGAGCCATGGCGACAGCCTTGGAAACCAGATTTCTCTCTCGGTAGGAGATCCCGTTTGAATTGACTGCTCTAAAAAAATAAATAAATAAAAGAAGAAGATTCAACCCCCCCCCCCCCCCCCCCC
>NW_007600233.1:0-334 GCF_000523025.1 Cynoglossus semilaevis | reverse complement strand
TATCTTTCTGACAGACTTAATAGATCGCATAAAGATACGTAAATGATAAGTAAGATAAAAATATGTAATTGTATTATAAACGCTAATCATCTGCACTAAAGAAGTAGCCAAACTGTATACATGTGACTTTGTGCCTTGATGCCCACATGTATTGTATATCATACAGTATATAAAGTATATTCAGTTTATATCATTAGTTACATATATTTTTTTTTCAATGTAGGTGGAAAATCTTAGCCGTGTAATTTGAAATGTAATTGGTTCCCAAGCTCAAAAAGGGTGTGCACCCCTGGTCTAACAATTGTGGTACACAAATCTAATTTATTTGACCATT
>NW_007600232.1:0-334 GCF_000523025.1 Cynoglossus semilaevis | reverse complement strand
CTGCCTCACAGCTGCAGCAGACGCAGAGGACACACGACGACCAGGTAGAGCAGAGGAGCGAGCCTCCGACCGTCCATAACCTTCTAGTCGATAACCACCGCTTTAACAAGTTCAACGCTCTTTTTCCTGCATCCAGATGGAAAAATATCTGAGGGAGCAAACCCGGCTGAGGAATGAGAAGCAGCTTCTGGAAGACAGTTTGGCCCTGAAGGAGCAGGAGCTAAAGACGCCGAAGCAGCAGTTGCCTTGTGCTCAGCCCAGTTTGAAGGTGAGGAAACACACGACAGTGTGACTTTCTTCTGTCTTTCTTGCCGTTGAGAATCAATTGAAGGTT
>NW_007600231.1:0-334 GCF_000523025.1 Cynoglossus semilaevis | reverse complement strand
TTTGGGGAAATTAAGGATAAATGTTTGGACTGAAGATGTGTCACGTGAACTTGATGTTTAATAGTCCCGTACACACTCCGTCATTAGGCAAAAATGATTATTTTAGTAGAATTAGGGAACTGTTGTTGAGTGTGACTGTAATTAAACCCTGCTGCACCGTGAGAGAACAGTTTGTTGTGAACGATGACTGCTAATTAAATACGTTTAAGATGAGCTTAGTTTTGTGCAGCGTTCCAGAAGCCTCGCGTTCTTTGTTCCATGGTTCTCTGTGTGAGCCATGGTTGGCCTTCGGTTGAAGTAAACAGACTGTGAAGAAGGCGGCAGTGTCTGCAGC
>NW_007600230.1:0-334 GCF_000523025.1 Cynoglossus semilaevis | reverse complement strand
GGCTTCATATAACTGCTCAACACCACACTGGTTTGTTGTCGCTCTCTAATTTGATCTGACAGCCAGGCCAACATTCACTTTTTCCTTCACAAAAACACAAGTGGAAATGCTGAGAAATACCTACGGTTTTAAGACCTATAGCATCAGAATGTTTGGCTGGGAAACTTAATTTCCCATTTTGCTTGGTTTCATTGTCAGGCAGCAGAGGTGGTGATGGGTGGGTCAGCCTTTATAGACCGGGTCGTTTGTTCCTCCTCCATAGGTGGCAACACTGAGTTTGCAGTTAATGGGATCAGTAGATTCCAGTTCTTCCAGATTAAAATGGAAAAACTCA
>NW_007600229.1:0-334 GCF_000523025.1 Cynoglossus semilaevis | reverse complement strand
AATAATAATAATATCTGGAGTTACAGCTGGTAAAAGTTTCAGAATAACAGATGGAGAACTTTGGTCTAAGAACCATGTTCTAATCTCCAGTGGCACCCACCAGTACGACGACGTCCACCCCGGCCTGCACCAACAGATCCAGTCTGTACTTGTCGTCCTCCCTGGTGCCGATGGCGGCACCGCACAGCAGCTGTTTGCGCGAGTCTTTGGAGGCCAGCGGGTAATCTCTGTTCTTCTTCAGATCTGTCCTGGCGATGATGGCCACCAGCTCGTCATTATCATTCACTATGGGGAGTTTGCCTGGTGAGAGGCAGGGAGCAGGAGGAGAGGTTAG
>NW_007600228.1:0-334 GCF_000523025.1 Cynoglossus semilaevis | reverse complement strand
AAAATCAACATTATGATAAAAAACTATACAGGAGCAGCTGCAGCAACGACAACAACACAGGGGATGTTGTTGATATAAGGTGGACAGAAGCCTTTCCTCCACTCTGTCTGTACTGAAGGTGACCATGCTTTTAATTAGCTACAAAACATTCATCAACCTCTTACAAGAACTCACCGGCAGATGAAGAGCCGAGGGGAAATCCCACCAGTGTACGTCAACATCGCCATCTCTGCAATTAGTCTCACACCTCCAGCTGCTCCTCAATCAAAGAATGTGTGGGAATATAATTAGTCTGTGAGCGTAACTCAGATGGAAAAAAACAAAACAACAACAA
>NW_007600227.1:0-334 GCF_000523025.1 Cynoglossus semilaevis | reverse complement strand
CCGTTCCCAGTAGCTTTTGTGGAACAGCTCATACTTGATGAATATTGTCAGATGAAGTATGGAATATCTTAATAAAACTCATTTACTCTCAGAGAGTGCAGAACCAAATTAGTCCGTAGTACAATATACCAGACAGATGCAGTGAATACTGATGAGCTGGGATACTGTAGTATTCCTACTGCAAATGTAATAAAATTACTCAAACAATCGTTTGTGCTGTTGAATGAGGAAGAAACATTTTCTGTCCATCAATAAAAACTAGGGATGTCCAATAATAACGACCGACCGATATTATTATATTAGCCTGATTATGTAAAATCTGTAAGAATCGTTA
>NW_007600226.1:0-334 GCF_000523025.1 Cynoglossus semilaevis | reverse complement strand
TTTTTTTTTTTTTTCAGAACATGTTCGCAATGTGTATCATTTGATATTGGTTCCAGAGAGCAAATCTTTAGAAGGATTAGCTCAGCCAGTTTTTGATTTTTTTTAAATTTTGCTGCGTAATTTTAAGTTTCGTTGATACACAATATATATATTTAAAATGGTGGATTTAGAATTTTGGAATTAAGTGTTTGCTACTACTAAAAACCAGCAAAAAAACCATGACTTAGTCATTGCTATGTTTATATAAAACAATGAAGTTACACATAAATATTTTAATTTGTGTACCCGTTGATTCTGAGTACCATACCAATACTTTTGGCTTTTAAGAAACGTG
>NW_007600225.1:0-334 GCF_000523025.1 Cynoglossus semilaevis | reverse complement strand
GCCGTCGGTTTCAGAAGACCTCTTCAATCTGAACATCCATTTTTAGTCAGAATTGTCTGATAAGTTCAAAAACTGGACACATGGTTTGATTTCAATCGTTATCTACCTCAAGTGCTTGAACGTGTCTCAGGATGACTTTGTTGCTTTTTTCCTGATGATGCGGTTCGATCGTCTTCATCAGTCCGTGGAGTTCAGACCATGCGGGGCTGTTTGCAGCCAAATGTCAAGCAGCTCGGATGAGTGTCTGCACCTGAAAGTGTGAAAGAATCTTTGACAGACAACACTAGATTGCTCCCATGGGTGGTTCTGAGTCACTGCGGCAGGTGAAGAAATT
>NW_007600224.1:0-335 GCF_000523025.1 Cynoglossus semilaevis | reverse complement strand
CTCCCCTCCGCCCCCCCCCTCACTCCCCACCCCCCAAATACACAGACAAGGGGTTTACGGAGTGCATGCATGGGAAATGTGAAAAGTAGATGATAAGGAGCTCAGTGGATTTCTGAGGCTGTGAAACTGAGCTGCGTTGATTCTCCGTGGAGTGATCAGGTGACTTCACTGCCAAGGCAGCTTTTTAAAACAGTTGTTCTTCAGGACTGAGGTTCGAGGCTCATGGTTCTCATGAGACTCTTTGAAGAAGGAACTCATTTAATAGTAAACAAACGCTTAAATACTGTGTCTGTACCAACATTTATGGACTCAAATATGTGAACACTAAATCACAT
>NW_007600223.1:0-335 GCF_000523025.1 Cynoglossus semilaevis | reverse complement strand
CACACACACCACACTCACAAACCTCTTAGGATTATGTGTTTTGTTTTTAACTGTAGAGTCGCCGCTCCCAAAATGATGCAAATGTCCCAAGATCTTTCAAACAAAATCGATTACTGCAGCGTTGAGCCCATGCTGTGAAAAAAGACAAGACGTGGGAGAAAAATCCTAAGGTGGGATACATGGTGAACTAATGGAGCAAAACATCAGTGAATAGTGGCTCTTGGCCGAGGACCCTGCCACAGTACGTCTCCCTTGGAGCAGCATCAGAGAAACTGGTGCAGTTGTTCAAACTGTGCCTAAAATCCTCTTTTCTTCTGGCACCAAATTGCCTTTTC
>NW_007600222.1:0-335 GCF_000523025.1 Cynoglossus semilaevis | reverse complement strand
TGTTATTGTTGTTGTTTGTTTGGTCAAGAAAATTTCTGATTTCTTTCTTTGTATATATATAGATTTGTTTTTGCTTGAGAGTTATTTTACTAGGAATAGTAAAATATACATTTTGTGTAACACTCCAAATCCACTGCTCTTTTGACTCCTACTGATGCTTGTTTTTTGTGGAAATTATGTTTTTTTTTTTTATCACATTCTTGCAAAAGTGTTAGCCCATGCAGTGAAAAAGCCATGGAGTGCTTCCGCATATAAGCTAATTCTGTGGTGTTTAATGGACTCGACCACAAACATCCTGAGATAAAGAGCTGATTGTGAATGAAGTGCTCTTGTAC
>NW_007600221.1:0-335 GCF_000523025.1 Cynoglossus semilaevis | reverse complement strand
CTTGGAGTATCTGCCGATACCTATATCGATCTGATACCTTCTTTTCTCATCCAGCATGCCATGGGCCGCCATGGCTGAGGGGATAGTGTCGCACAAAGTTACGTTGAACATTTGGACTTAGGTATCGGATCAGACCATCAGGGCTAGTGTTGCTTTCTGTAATTTTGTAAAGATCTTAACCAATACGATCCTGACTATTGGATCAAGTCTCAAAATTAGTGTCAACAAAGAACATTAAAAATAAAAAACACAAATTTTCTTAAAAACGATCATTTACTTTGTGAAAGTGAGCTGTTAGCCGAACACATTTTTTCCTGCATGGCTTTTGGGTAGTT
>NW_007600220.1:0-335 GCF_000523025.1 Cynoglossus semilaevis | reverse complement strand
GGCCCACGGGCCTTGGGTTTGACGCGTGCTCTAAATCATTCTTCTGGGGTTGTCTTTTATTCTCACAACCTCGAGATCAATATTTACTTCATGACCATGTTTGTACACGGTAAAATATTGGATGTCAATCCAAAAGTGCTATGTGCGTATTTTTTTACTTACTTGTTGCGGCAGTAGAGGACCATCGTGAGTGTTCCTAGGAGGCTGATCGTCATGGCAATGAAGGTGATTGACAGCACCTGTCTCTTGTTCACCTCTTTGCTCTCTACGGGGAAACAAAACAGAGTGAAGAAACCATATTAATATTTGAAGAACACACTCTGGGGGAAAAAAAA
>NW_007600219.1:0-335 GCF_000523025.1 Cynoglossus semilaevis | reverse complement strand
TATATATATATATATATATTACTGGCAGACAGATGTGAATTAGACGTCTTCTTAGCAAAACGGGCCAATCAGGGTGCTTGAAATCTGACTCGTTTGTTTTAAAATTATTTTCCCTAATGTGTCACATGATTTATGTCTCTACCTGTGTATGAACTGGAAGCAATTTGGTTGTCATCCAAACAGTTTCCCCAACACTTGAGACACACACACCTCATGTGTCTATGTGAGGTATGGACACTTCACATAGACAAAATGGATTCCATAGCCTCATCCCTACCTTCCACAAGCCTAGAATTAATCCTAATCTCTAACCCTGACTCTAAATCTAATAAAAA
>NW_007600218.1:0-335 GCF_000523025.1 Cynoglossus semilaevis | reverse complement strand
AAAAAAAAACAAAACATCAGCCTGGTGGTTCAGTGAAGCACCTGCAGGTCGTGACCTGAAGGTTTCTTCTGGATCTCGACACGTGTTTAAAATAAAGGGGTACAGTGTGGGACCTGATTCAGTCATATTCTCAGCAGCACCTGAGTCTGTGTGAGATGTGACTATTGACACAGTACAGTTGGTTCCTGATCGAGTCCCGAGTCACACTGGGACACAGTGACAGGTGATTTCCTGTCTATTACGGAACTGAGTGATGAGCTTGTAAACCTGAGGTGACTCAGTAAACAGACGAGTGGGTCAAAGTCTGAGGGGAGAGACAGAGAGAGAGAGAGAGA
>NW_007600217.1:0-335 GCF_000523025.1 Cynoglossus semilaevis | reverse complement strand
CTCACCCATGTCCCGGACCCCCTCGGACTCACCCATGTCCATGAGCTGCTGCTGCAGCATTGACCTGCTGCCGGGGACGCTGTTGGAGCGGCCGACCATCGGCCCCGACATCATGCCCTTCCCGTTGTTGTACTCCATGTTTGGACGCATCATGGACGGGTGTCCTGCTGAGCCCAAAGGACTGGCACTGGAGCGGGGCATCCCCCACTCACCAGAGCCCCCCATGGGGGAGCGCTGAGCCACCATGGCCCGGTTCATGGGTCCTGGTGATAAAGAACAGATGATGAAGAACATGAACTCTGTGGGTTGACATCAACCCTAAGATGTTGACTGAA
>NW_007600216.1:0-335 GCF_000523025.1 Cynoglossus semilaevis | reverse complement strand
CTTCTGCCTCTTCTTCCTCTTGGTCCCCTGGCAGTGGAGTTGGTTGGCTGGATCTTGCTGCTGCTGCAGTTATCCTCTGAAGAGCTTCATCCACTGCTCTGTTGTCATTAAAGACCAGCTTCTTGAATCTTGGATCAAGAATGGTGGTTTCAGAGAGAACAGCGTTATATTCCATTCTGAGGAACTTTCTGTCCATGGATGCACAGAGAGCATCAACCAACTCTTTCCTTTTTCCTGTAGTTGCTCTGGTTTGGTGCTCAGCTGTCACTCTCTGCAGACCCTTGCACAGGATTAACATTTTGGAGGCTGTGACATGGCTGAAAAAGAGTAAACAA
>NW_007600215.1:0-335 GCF_000523025.1 Cynoglossus semilaevis | reverse complement strand
AAAAAAAAGAACAACGCAAAATAATAATAATGAACGTGACCATGCAATTGAGTCAACATGGTCTGCATCCTTTTTTTTGGTCTACATGAGAATTACAGAAACAGATCTGAGAAAAATGTAATCAATCAAACCTTGAAGTGCTGCATTAAAAGATGCTTTTGTGGAAAGACGGAGTTACATTCTGGACACTTGAATACACAGGTGACGCGCTTGTGGGCGTTTTGATGGAAATGCTGCAACAGCAACGGCTTCTTCTTGAATATGGTCTCACATGAACACTTAAAGATTAACCTGCAGGATAAGTAGAAGAAGAGATGAAGAAATGACCCGTGAAG
>NW_007600214.1:0-335 GCF_000523025.1 Cynoglossus semilaevis | reverse complement strand
CTAGTTTTCTTCTTCTGTTGCTGCTGCTGCGGCTCACAGCTCGGCCTTTTTCGTGTGTGCCTGAACACTGTGGGCTCCGACGAGCGCCCCCTGTTGTATTGACACAGTAAAACACCGTCGCTGATGGATGCGTAGTAACGGATAGTGACCACGGGGGAGCAGTGTTGTTTCACAGCTGAAATAAATGCCGTTAGAAAAACATATATAACCTTCCCCGCTTGGTATATAATGTATTATCAGTACTGTTATTATTTTAGTCTCCTACAAAAATCTCCCGCATCCATTTGAGCAAAAACTACTGATTCTTTTTATGGACTTTGGTGTGGGAAGATAAA
>NW_007600213.1:0-335 GCF_000523025.1 Cynoglossus semilaevis | reverse complement strand
ACCCCCTCCCACTCCCCCACCCACACAGGAATGCAGACCCTGTGTTAGGCTAAAAAGGCATCAGCACTGACACACTGATCTCCTTTTCACTCCGGTCTTCACGTCTCCTGACTTTGAATCACCTGACAAGGATTAGCAACAGGACATGAAAATCCACCTGCTTTTGTTTAAGACACACCCACTCATAAACAAACATGAACTCACTTCAACTTACTCTTCAAAGCCTGAAATGATATTTGACTTTAGGAACTATGGAGACCACAGGAAAACACAGGAGTGTCCCTCTGCAGGTTTTACATTTCATGAACACATCACACAAACACACGTCACGTCAC
>NW_007600212.1:0-335 GCF_000523025.1 Cynoglossus semilaevis | reverse complement strand
AAAAAAAAAAACAAGCTTTAGATCAGGTTTCTCAAACTATAGTTCATGTGCCACTGGTAGTACATCTAAATCGTATTGCCACCGTCAGGGCATTCATGTTATCTTGTTTGTCATTTTTTATTTGATATTTCATAAGATGTTTTTTCAACACCATGTGACATATAGACATGTTCTCTCACTGGTTTGTGTCTTTGAGGTTCAATGCCAGCTTCTATTTTCAAATAAAACTTCAATAGCTGTGGATATTTTCCTTTCAGACTGTGTAAAAGTTGGTCCAATGCCAACGATTTTCCCAATGAACAGAAGCCTTCAGTACCAGCGATGCATGTGAGTTC
>NW_007600211.1:0-335 GCF_000523025.1 Cynoglossus semilaevis | reverse complement strand
AAAAAAAAAAAAAGCAGTAATGGAACCAAATACTGTCAGTTTCTGTAAAACCCAAGATTGAAAAAGTCGGACTATTTTTTTAAGAACGTCAGAGGTTGCTGTGAGTCAAACGGTAACAGAAGAGGTTAGCATACTTGACCTACAGCTAGAAGATCACCAGTTCAATGGTTTGAGTTGTACTTCCTGCTTGTGTGAGTTTTCTCCAGGGACTCCAGTTTCCTTCCAAAGTCTCAAAACGCGCAGACTGGGGATAGGGTTATTCAGAGACTCTAAATGTACCATAGGTATGGATTTGAGGCTGAAATATAAATATTGTTTGTAATTGTGGACCTGCA
>NW_007600210.1:0-335 GCF_000523025.1 Cynoglossus semilaevis | reverse complement strand
TTTTTTTTTTTCAGCGAAATGATGAATGAGAGCTCGTCCACAGGTCAGATCTGTCCAATCGTCTTATCAGTTCCTAGCGAGAGTTTGCGCAAAAATTATTCCTGAAACGGCTACAAAAAGGAGAGTGTAATTCACCGGAGAAAACAAGTGTGGACGAGTAAAAGAAGGAAACAAAACAACAACCCTGAAAGGACAGGGATATAACTGATATAACTAGACACAGACAGGCCTTCAACAGCAGAGGGCCTGGGTAGTAACTGGACAGGTAATGGACGGATAATGGACATGGACAGCAGAGGAACTCGACATAAACAGAAAGACAATTGTACAGACCA
>NW_007600209.1:0-335 GCF_000523025.1 Cynoglossus semilaevis | reverse complement strand
AAAAAAACTGCCTGGAAAATGAATTCCTCTGGAACGAAACAGCCTCCGTTAGAAGCAGTTAATGTGTCGCTCCGCCCGTCATTGAATTTCATGAGGAGAAATGTGAACGCGTTGCTGCGGAGTGTGTGTTTTATTCCCTTTTTTTTTTCTTTTCTCGGGGAATAATTGCAGAAAGCCGAGACACAAAGGTCGTTTCAATGCCTGGGAAACACAAACACGTCCTGCTGCCTGGAATTAGTCTGTCATTCACAGGCATGGACTTCACATCTGCAACACATCAGAGCCAGGCTCCACTGATCCACAGCTGGAGGGGGAGGCAGGGCGGGGGGGCCGGG
>NW_007600208.1:0-335 GCF_000523025.1 Cynoglossus semilaevis | reverse complement strand
ATTGGACGGGTGTGTAAAAATAAGGCTAATACTGGTACTAACATAACTATCAAATATGTATTTATACAGAGTAGTATCAAACCCTAACTGATAAAAAAAATAAAAATGAATGTGTGTCCGTTGGTCGTAGTACTGATTTGTGTCCCATAATGTGCAGATCACTTATTACTTAAGTGTCGGTGTGCTCTTGCATGTACTGCACTTCTCTGTATACAAACTAATTACAGTCCAGAACCTTCCAGAACCTTCCCCCCCGCTGCTCAGACGTGAGCACTCTTGGCATGGTTGGTAGCAGAAGCACCTGACGCGTTTCCTCCTCCCCCTCCTCCTCCTCC
>NW_007600207.1:0-335 GCF_000523025.1 Cynoglossus semilaevis | reverse complement strand
TTTTTTTTTTAATTACATTATTTATGCTGTTGATTACTACCAGATAACTATTTCTTCTCTTCCGCTCTTTTTCATGTATTGTTTGTTTAATCAAAGGAGAAAGACGTGTGACGAGTGCCTCTCGAACTCCAGCCAGTGTGCGTGGTGTGAGTCAGCCCAGGCCTGCTTTTATTTTGCTGCCTACCTCACAAAATACCCCTACGGACAGTGCCGAGACTGGTATGACAGGTAAAAGAAGGATATTTCTCACTTTGATTTAACGTCAAGTTTTACCCTAAGGCTGGACACACACTGTACGATTTCAGCCCGTTTTTGACCCGGCGTCTTTTTCCGTA
>NW_007600206.1:0-335 GCF_000523025.1 Cynoglossus semilaevis | reverse complement strand
GGATAGTCACTAACTGTAATTGATTAGCAATGTCAAATTGACCAAATGTTAGCCATGATTCTGACAGGCCCATGAGTAACCGTACATGTTTTGTAAATAAACCAATGCCATTCTAGAAAGTAAACTTAAAAGTTAGACTAATTTTATGCTATAAAATCCCATTAATATCGTCAGGTTAATGTCATCAATGTTTAAATCCACCAATCAGCATTTCAAAGGAGGCAAAATTGAACTCAGTTTTCACGTCATAATAATTGAACCACAGTGGGAGATCGAGTTGTTCAGCGATTGCATAATGATTTTGAGGCATATTTGTAAAAAAATTCTCAAAATAT
>NW_007600205.1:0-335 GCF_000523025.1 Cynoglossus semilaevis | reverse complement strand
TGTGTCCGCGGTGTTAGCGTTACGCTCCGCTGCCTTGTGTGTATCCAGTTGGATGGCAGTGACTTGTATAAGTGAGGTATTGGATTTAGTCATTAACCTGGATGTAAACAGAGTCGCCTTTGAGCTGATCCAGTGATCGTCAACCAGCGCCCCCTCCAGTACGTTTCTCTGACTCCCCCCTGTCTGAGGGCCAGTGGGTAGAACAGGTGATTCTTCTACCTGTCGCTGCTGCATGTGACAAAATCCTGCTTCATCAGATGATTTAAAGCCCGGTTTAGGTTTTTGTTTCTGCTCAGCAGTTTATATGTTTATACGCACGTGTCCTCAGTGATTGA
>NW_007600204.1:0-335 GCF_000523025.1 Cynoglossus semilaevis | reverse complement strand
GGAAAAAGTAACTGGATGATTGTTATGTCCAGGTGACAGTGGGACACAAGAAGGCTTCGGCCACGCTCATCGATGATTGCATCGATAAGTTCCGTCAGCATGAGTTGGAGCAAAAGCGTTTGCGACTCAACGGTCGACAAGGCTCCACTGAAAATACTCCTGTGGAATTCTTCATGGGGAGTGAAGGCGATCCACTGTCGGCTGCTCTGAAGGAGAGCACAGAAAACCAGCCGCAGGACGTGACTGGAGCTGGAGGTAAAGGAACAGCCAGAGCTGTTTTAAAAAATAAATCCTGTTTTGATGGAATGATTCAGGGTTGGGCTCCTGTTCTCCTT
>NW_007600203.1:0-335 GCF_000523025.1 Cynoglossus semilaevis | reverse complement strand
AAAAGTAGCTCCCAAACCAGAAAAGTGTGACAAGGGGTTCAGAGCAGAGCCACATGATAAACATGTGTGTGTGTGTTTTCTTTTACGGAATGTCATATGCTCTGGTCACAAGACGACCCTAACGCCCTTAAAGGGATAGTTCCAGTTCCCTTTGAAGTGAGATTACGGCAAGGAATAATCCCAGGATAGAGACATTTAAAATACCAGATGTCAGTGAGAAACTCTCATCGAGTCACCAAAACCTTTATGACATTAAAAAGTATTTGAGGATTTTCTTGAGGTGGCTGTTGGTATTTGATTCATTAAAGTAACAGACTGTCAGAGTTTTATACAAC
>NW_007600202.1:0-335 GCF_000523025.1 Cynoglossus semilaevis | reverse complement strand
GAAGGGGACAAGGAGACCGAGTTACAGAGTTACAGAGTTACAGCACCAGAAAAAAAAAACAAAAAGGACATTTGTCAGTCACAAAGTGATTGACTAACAAATAATCGAAGCAGTTTGACTCTGAGACTGGGATTATAGCTTCTCAAATGTGAAGATTCTTTTTTTTTCTTTTGGTTTTAGACAAATGTGTTTAAACGTTTGGATTATAGAACATTGGCCAAAGTTTGATTGAGCAAAAATGACTGATTCACTAAAAAAAAAGGTTTTTTCCTCTATAACAAATGTAGCAATTTTACAATAGTATCATGATTGTCAATAGTTCAATAACATCTCAA
>NW_007600201.1:0-335 GCF_000523025.1 Cynoglossus semilaevis | reverse complement strand
TGTGAGTGTGTTTGGCATTTCTCCAGGGTCACACACCTGTGGTTGTTGAAACTGAAGACGCTCTCCAATAGAAATATGCCACTGAGGTCTTTTAACCAAACAACGTGCGCATTGAGGGCGTAGCAACCCCGTGCAGTTCAGAGTTGTCCATAAACAGTGGTAAATCGCACCACTCACATTCCCTTGGCCCCCTTACAGCACAAAACAATGTTCATTTAATAGTACACCAATGCAGAATGTGGGCCACATCTCTGATAGTGACACTATCGAGATGCCAGATTTGGCCATTTGTTGTTATTTTAAGGGTGTAACACCCAGTTTATTATTATTAATTT
>NW_007600200.1:0-335 GCF_000523025.1 Cynoglossus semilaevis | reverse complement strand
GAGCACAACTTCCTCGATCCTAATATTGGGGGAGTGGCTGTAGCACCAGCTCATGGTTCAATCCTTATCGAATGTGCCCGTCGTGAACTCCACGCCACCACACCACTCAAAAGGCCTGATCGCTCTCACCCCACACGCATCTCACTGGTCTTCTACCAACACAAAAACCTCAACCAGCCCATGCATGGTCTGGCTCTGTGGGAGGCCAAAATGAAGATCCTGGCAGAGCGAGCGCAGCAGCGGCAGCAGGAAGCAGCTCTCCTTGGCCTTTCCCAGGAAGAAATCAAAGCCCTCAGCAAGAAACGCAAGTGGGGAGCTACCACAGCAGGTGCTAG
>NW_007600199.1:0-335 GCF_000523025.1 Cynoglossus semilaevis | reverse complement strand
TTTCTTTTTTTCTTTTCTTTTTTTTTAGAATAACAGGTTTGTGGGATTCATAGTGTTTTAAATAACGTTCAATGAAGTTTTGAAGCTACAGCTGTGAATGAGTGACATTCAAAAATAGTCCCAATCTGCAAAAGGGGGTGCTGCACTCACAGTTTGGGAGCCACTGCGTTGAAACATCTATTGAATGAGACTACAAGTGAAAGATATTAATATATTTATATATTTGGCTAGTGAAAAAATAAATCTGCTAACGAGGGATCCCCAGAGCAGGTTGTTTGCTCCGGCAAAGATGGAACAGGATAAGGGCATTCTCAAACTGTGGTACGTGTACCACA
>NW_007600198.1:0-335 GCF_000523025.1 Cynoglossus semilaevis | reverse complement strand
TTTTAGCTCTATCATGGCACATATTCCATCAGGTAGTACTGACAAATATCCTACCACTGATGTGACCCATTGTATGATACATGAAAAAATAGTTCACCTCACAAGACGACACCCTGCATCCACACGACCCCATGATCTGTCAAAGCCAAGTTTCTCAAAGAAAGAACCACTTAATGTTGCAGGCAACTTGTAATAATATTTTGAGCATCTAAAGAGGCAAAACTATTGACAAATCCGGCACGCTAAACCCGCGACTGGATTCTTAAACAAACATCAAATAACCATGTTAGACACCGTAGCTGCTGACCCTCTGATATTGTATAAAGAAATGATAA
>NW_007600197.1:0-335 GCF_000523025.1 Cynoglossus semilaevis | reverse complement strand
AAAGATAAAAACTTTGAATTCTGCTGGTGAACTTTGCTGTAAGTGAAACTAAAAATATCTGATATTATCTGACATTTACATTGATGTAAAAAGATCCTGAAGTACATGTTGTACTCTTGCAGTGTTTTACTGTTTATTGAAACAGACAGTGACTGCGTCGGTCCATTCTCTGGCTGCTGGACGGAGCAGATGTTATCAGTTCTCCTCTCCTCGCTCACGTCTTATTGAACATATTGAATGTCCAGCTGCTCTTCCTGCTCTGACTCGCCATTCTTATCTCATTTAGGAAACACAAACCTGTATATTGAGAACCATTATATATATATATATATATA
>NW_007600196.1:0-335 GCF_000523025.1 Cynoglossus semilaevis | reverse complement strand
TTTTCTTTTGGATCTCTGTTCTGCTCTGCTGTCTACCAGGGGAATATGTGAAAATAAATTGGCCGTCGAGTTGCTGTTGTGCAGAGACAAAAACATTAAACAGTCAACAGCGTTTCAGTAACAATAGCAGAGTGTTTCAGACTTTCTAGTCCTCAGATATGCTGCTCAACAGTTATATTTGTCATGTTTGTCCACCCAAGAAGTTTATTCTGCCCCGTGAAAAAAATGACTTAATCTAATCATTCTCAAACTCTGACTGTGCTGCACTTTATGCAACACTTTTGTACATCCAAAATCATTGTTAAGGTTTGCTATTATCCAACTAGTGGCCTGTT
>NW_007600195.1:0-335 GCF_000523025.1 Cynoglossus semilaevis | reverse complement strand
TAAAGTTTTTCTTTTTTTATTAAACTGGGCCCAGTACCTTGAATGAATTATACTTATCATTATTTTGCATTTAATACTAAGGTTTACAACAGACTCCCTCTGAGTCATGGACCTGCCTGTTAAGGACGGCAGCCATCGCCTGTATAACAGATGTGTAGGAAATATGCAGATTTTGCGTTCACAGCAAAGTCAAACGACAGCAAATGTTGTGCTTGTCTGAGAGACAGAGTCCTTTTTTATCCCTCAATGATTTCCTCAAAAAAGTCCAAAGGTCGGGTGAAAGCCTGGTGACGGCCAACGTCACACTATACACCAGCAGGTATCAACAACTTCTG
>NW_007600194.1:0-335 GCF_000523025.1 Cynoglossus semilaevis | reverse complement strand
AAATGAAGAAACAGAAGTGAAAAAGACAAAGTGAAGCAGTGACCAGTTCTCGAGGGCGGAGGTTGAAGAGGATCCTCTCGGCGTTCTCACTGTCATGACGACTTTCCATTAGAGCCAGCAGCAGTTTGGAAGCGTTGTCCTAGGAAGACGTGGAAAGCAGGTCAAATGTGTTCTTCGAGGGTTTTGTCTTTGACATGATCTCCTCAGAACTGACCTTCAGCTGCAGAACCATCTCCATTCTGTATTTACACAGCGGGCTGATGTCGTTCAGGATCAGCGCCGTGATAATGTCGATGCCGTTGGACTCGTGGGTAACGATGCACGTCTAAAAAAAA
>NW_007600193.1:0-335 GCF_000523025.1 Cynoglossus semilaevis | reverse complement strand
ATTTCCCGATGTTAGTTGCCTCTGTATTCTATCCAGTTGATTTAAAATGAGTTAAACATTGACCTCAGACCTGACGTTGAAGGTGTGGATATTTTGAACTAAACCTTAAACCAGGAGCAGTGGATCCTACTGAAGGTTTGAGACAGTGTTGACGGCTGGCTTAAAGCACTCAGCCCTGCCTGGGATTTGAACCAGCAGTCCTCTAATTACATCATGTGAAATAAGAGAGACTTTTACAACTCCTCAGCTGTAGATAAAAACTTCAGGGCTGTTAAAGCAGGAAGCTGCTAATATTAGCTTAGCAGAATATTATAACAACCTCGTGAGTATATTAT
>NW_007600192.1:0-335 GCF_000523025.1 Cynoglossus semilaevis | reverse complement strand
TTGACTGCAAGTAAAAGTCAACCAAACATATTTACATTAAGTTGCATTTCGAGTACGAAGGTAAATACGTTGTTGCTGTCGACCAAAAAAAATGGAACTAATTCGTTTCCCTTCATTTCAATCCAGGGACTTTACGATGATTCAGACTGTGACAGCACCGAGCTTGACCACTCGTGCAGCGCCGAGCCAAGCCAGCCCCCAACCAACTGGTGAAAAAGCAACACCTCGGGCCCACTCAAGGGTCTGGGTTCTCAATGCTTTTGCTCACTTCCACAAGATGTCAGAGAGCAGCGAGGCCGAATCAGGGAGATGGGAGTCAGGAAGGAAGGAAGGAA
>NW_007600191.1:0-335 GCF_000523025.1 Cynoglossus semilaevis | reverse complement strand
ATATATATATAGTGTATTTGCAGTGTTCTGTGACAGAGTTTGTTCCACTCACGCAGCTGAGCGCTCCGTCCAGATGACTTCAGCAGCAGCCGCAGCTCGTACAGAACCAACGCCATGTGCACGGCGTGACTCCGCAGCCGCTCCACGCGGAACAGGAAGGCCAACGCCGCCTCAAACTGAGCGGTGAGGAACAACACCTGGTAATACAGGAAGGGCTGCTGGCTGGCTGAGAAGTGAGACTCACCTGGTGGACAGAAGATGGCGAAATTAAAATATGACTCAGCGCCAAAGGTCAACCCAGACACCACAATGTTGGCGTTTGTTACAAAACTTTT
>NW_007600190.1:0-335 GCF_000523025.1 Cynoglossus semilaevis | reverse complement strand
AGGCATCATTTATCACGACATAAAAAGTTGACGTCTCCGCGCATACAGTACATGCTGGGTATGCGGATAGGTATATTAAAAACATACCACTCTGCCCATGAATAAAAACCTTTCCCTTTGATAAATCTACAAAAAATAATTAACATGGTCATTCCGGCAACCCAACTTTTTACATATTACTAGGACAACTCAATAGTTGCTGCAACGATGTGAGTATGTGTGAAAATTAAATTAATAATATACGGTATCACGGGCCACACGTACAATAAAGACAAACAAAATTACACGACTGCAACACAAGGTACATCTAAAAGCATCAATAATTACAAAAAAAA
>NW_007600189.1:0-335 GCF_000523025.1 Cynoglossus semilaevis | reverse complement strand
TTTTGAAAAAAGATTTTTTTCAAAAAAGTTTTTCTGGTGTTTTCTGGTGGGTGCATACACCAGACAACAAACTGCAGCGTCGTCATGGTGACGGCGACAGACAGAGACTGTAACACGGCAACAATTGTCAGGGTCTGTTTATCAGATACATTTCTGCAGCGATGCAGCAGGAACCAGCAGGATTAACCCGATCACCACAGACTGGTCCTGATTCTCATACACACAAATGAATGTCTTGAAGGTTTAGAAAGTGGACTTGGCTCTGGGAAAGGTTTCGGGTGCGAGTCCACAAGCTTGGACAGAGCTGCCCTGAGAAGTAGTTCACTTTCAACGGA
>NW_007600188.1:0-335 GCF_000523025.1 Cynoglossus semilaevis | reverse complement strand
TCCATTGTAAAGCAGAACGATTGATAGCAGATCAAAGAGTGGAATCATTGTCACGTTCATTAACAGATGTTCGTTTTTCATTTGTACTCTTACTGTTGCTCTTTGTGGACGTGCACTTGTCTTTTCTTTCAAAGGTGTATCCAACTTATACGTTTATATACTGAGATCAATGAGAAATTCACATTGGTGTATTAATTTGCAATTGCCACGGCGTGGTCACAGAAACGATATGTACAAATGCACGTGCATTTGTACATATCGTCTCTGTGGCCTTTTTTTTCTAATCCTTTGACCTTCCTCTTGTGTTGTACCATAATGCCTCTACTAGTGTATGG
>NW_007600187.1:0-335 GCF_000523025.1 Cynoglossus semilaevis | reverse complement strand
TGTTATGACCTTGTTATGAAGGTAGGGATGGTTTGGACATAAGCTAAGGAAAGATAGTGAACTGAGGATGTTGAAGATGGAGCTGTCAGATGGGATGTAATGAAGGACACTCCCAAGAAGATTCAGGGACGTAGTGAAGGAGGACAGAAAGGAGATTGGTGTAACAGCAGATAAGGCGAAGGTTAGGTTGAGATGCAGGAAAACAATGCGCTTTGTGAATACTGAAGGGAACAACAGCCGGGAGAGGAGGAGGAGAAGTGGAGTTTCATCATACTACAACGCATATATATATATCCTTAAGTGTGTCCCATAATGAAAGGTATGGTCAAATAAAT
>NW_007600186.1:0-335 GCF_000523025.1 Cynoglossus semilaevis | reverse complement strand
AAAAAAGACAAACTCATTTTCTCGTTCTTCTGCTGTGATGCTCTGATGGATGAAGATGGATTATCCTGCCGTGCTGCATTTTTCCCTTAACCTGTGTTTTCCATTGGGATTAGGATTATAATTATAATTGGGATCACATCCTGTCCAGAGGACAACATCACCTCCACCTGCCAGGCTAACAGAAGGACTTTAATCCATATCGCCATGTGGGTCTTAGCTTAATGTCCACCGTATGGTGTTTGCTAACACAGTAACACGCTCTCCAGCTGATCGTTCCTCCACGTTTAAGGGAGACTGGAGTCTGAATATAGTGTTGACACCTGTTTTGTTTTTTT
>NW_007600185.1:0-335 GCF_000523025.1 Cynoglossus semilaevis | reverse complement strand
GTTTTTAACTGTTTGTACTCTTTTTCCTACCTGTTAAAGCTCTCCTGTACTCTATGTTACATTATTATTCTTTACAATTTCAGTACTTCTATATACTTTTTTTTTTTCTTCATTCATTGTTCTGGTACAATTGTAGCCATGTTAGCTTTTTGCTAACGTACAAATCCCGCAAATCGTTTCCAGTTTTAATTATTTTCACAGTTTTGCGGGATGCACAATGAATCTTGCTTTGCTAACCTTTAGCTGCACTCGACTGTTAGCCTCTTTTACTGCAATTTGCTACGTTGTTGCTATTGGTTAGCTGACACTAATGGCTTTAATCTTATTCTTTGCTA
>NW_007600184.1:0-335 GCF_000523025.1 Cynoglossus semilaevis | reverse complement strand
TGGAGAAGATCCTGTTGTTTTCAAATGTGTCAGGTGGCGTACCATCCAAAGGGCACTGAATAGGTTTAGTTTTCCTCTTTTGCAGACGGATGCCAGGGTAACATTCTGAAAAATGGCACACTACAAGAGCACCTGGAAGATTGCCATGTCCCTGCAGGCACCAACATGCTGCCTGGAGGGGGAACCAGGGAGCATCCTGCTAATCAGTGAAGGTGACTGTAAATCTCTTCCTCTGCCTTTGTAGTCAAGGAGTCTGAAAATGATCCGGGGGATTAATGAGGACAGTAAACATTCATCAAGTCCATTTACCTGGCTTAAATGTTTTTTTATGAACT
>NW_007600183.1:0-335 GCF_000523025.1 Cynoglossus semilaevis | reverse complement strand
AAGGAGAGGGGGGGGGGCGGGGGCTCCGTGGTGGAACATCATCAAGGAACCAAAACTGTTTTCGAAAAGAACCAGGTCACCTGACCAATGACAGAGAGCCACCCTGGTGGTCCGGTTCGGTACTGTCTGCGATGGCCCCTCCGATGACCTCTGACATCACAGATGCTAACGTAGCGTGGACCGTTGAAAGGCCCGCCACATGTTGAGACACAGGTTTGCAGCTTCAGTCGTCGTCCGTCTGTCGGCCGGGACTGGAATCAAAGACGTGGTTAACGATGTCTCTTGGTCCTTTGATCAGTTTGCGACGACTTGGCGGATACTTCTAAAAGAAAAAA
>NW_007600182.1:0-335 GCF_000523025.1 Cynoglossus semilaevis | reverse complement strand
CAACTCTTAGTATCTATTTTCTTACTTCGATTCACTACTCAATAATTATTACATTTGTTTAGCATAGAAAATGTTACAACAAATGATGACAGGCAAAAACCGCGAGGTCTACACAAATTGTAACGTCATCTGTCACACAAGTGCGTTCAGGTACCGCCGGAAACTTAATAGTAATTAGTAGTAACGTCATTTTCTAAGGCCTCCCTAGTGCCCCCAGTGGCCCCAACTTTGATAACCACTGCTTTATATCAGCTTTTATTCTGTTTTAAAAACTACTATTACTAAGTGGTTTGTGGTTCTCGTTACAATTGGTGCCATAATATCTGGTTTAAATA
>NW_007600181.1:0-335 GCF_000523025.1 Cynoglossus semilaevis | reverse complement strand
GAGAAGCGAATCCCTGCGGCCCAGCCAGGAATAAAGACGAGGTGCGAACCAATGCAGGTCGGACATGGACGTCAACAGACCGTCCTCCTGCCGTACGTCCACTGGGACGGCAGCGTCCGCCACAGTGACGGCCATAAAAGGAGAAACTGAAGCTGCTGACGTCACTGAAGTATCGTCAGGACCAGAGGAGAGCGTTCCGTTTTCAGAAACCTCTGGTAAAGACGTGGAACCGCAGCAGAACCAGCCTCTGTAACTGACTGGATAATTACAGTCGGAGACAAAAACACAGTTAATCCTCACGTGGCCTCGTTCTTTCACCGACGGCTGATTGGATC
>NW_007600180.1:0-335 GCF_000523025.1 Cynoglossus semilaevis | reverse complement strand
ATGTTTTTCACCCAAACAACACACAAATAATTATGAGCACACCAAAAGAAAACTGGGTTAAAGGCTACAGCGCACACAGTCAACGAAGAGCCACGTCAGAATGCGAACACGGGCCGTATGCTATGTGTTCCTCCAAAAAACAAAATCGATTTCAGGGCGCCCCCAGGTTGGATTCTTTAAACATTTCATATCTGGAGAAACAGCTCCAGAGGGTCACAGTGAGTGATGAGCATGTAAGCAGCACTAAGCTGCCCATGTAATTTATTACATGCTTTGGCCCCCAGGGGAGAGTGGGGGGGGTGGTCTTAGAGCAGCTTCACACACACACACACACA
>NW_007600179.1:0-335 GCF_000523025.1 Cynoglossus semilaevis | reverse complement strand
CTACATTCACAGATACGTTGCAGTAACAATGATAATACTAGAACTTTTGTGGCCCTGAACTCATCGTATGCTCTGTTGTGATCTGGCTACACCTAGCAGCTAAGATTAGCTTACTCGCTGCATCCTGTTTATCTTGTTTACAAATGACGAAACTAGGGTGCAATACTACCACCTACAGGGCTGGAATGTGCACACCAGTGTGATTGGTTTATTTATTTCTTTTTAACCATCCCCCTCTGGTGGCTGTGACTGTAGTTTTGAAACCCTAACGTTAGCTTCAGCTAGTTCCTGTTAGCTACATCCCATTGGTTTCTTTTGTTTTGTTTTTGTTTTTG
>NW_007600178.1:0-335 GCF_000523025.1 Cynoglossus semilaevis | reverse complement strand
CCACATGTATTGTATCCTGTATTGTTTGTTTGTCGTTTGGTGTGATTCTCTGTGTCTCACCTGCCTGTTTGCGGTGCATGTTTCCAGCTGCAGGATCGGACCCAGTTCAGTGACGCCGACATCTTTCAACTGAAGCGTTATTGGGACAGAGGGATGACCAGTTTGGGTTCAGTATGCAGGGAAAAGATCAATGCTGCAGCCAACCAACTCAGCGTAGACACTGAAATAGTCAAGGTAGGAACCTCTGGAACATTACGCAATACAAACAGAAGATGCACAACATACTGTACACAGATTTTGGTTTTGCAGCTGGCAGTTTCTGCTGTCAAAAAAAA
>NW_007600177.1:0-335 GCF_000523025.1 Cynoglossus semilaevis | reverse complement strand
ATGGATGGATAGATGTGTTTCACCTTATTGGCTTTCAGGCTTTGTCTTCCTGATGAGTCTCCGATGATCTCCCACATGTTTTTCTTCTGCATCACATCACCAGGCTTCACATCCTGATAAAAGAGGTTGTTACTGTGAGTTCAGCTGCGGGTTTATAGATCCGGTCAGACCAACAAAGTCAGAAATAATTCACGAAGACAGCGCACCCTGTATCCCTTTTCTCCACTAGAGGGAAACCTCAGATTATACAGAAAAACGTTAATACGCGACAGGTATTTGTAGTACAGCTTTTTAGACTAGTAAAATCTGATGGCGTAGAGCAGCTTTTACTTCTT
>NW_007600176.1:0-335 GCF_000523025.1 Cynoglossus semilaevis | reverse complement strand
TGTGAGAGTTGTTTTCTCAACTCTCTCGTGAGAGCTTCTCTGAAGCCATTCACTCACTGAGATTAATGTAAGAGATATAAAACAACAGAGATTAGAGCTCAGCGGACATCTTGGAGGAAGAAAAATCTGGCCTCCTGACCAACCAGCTGACCGCTTCACCCAGACAGACTCATGAAATCTGCCGAGATGTGGAAACTCTCCAACAACGTTTTGTGTAACAAGTTGTGTAACTGAACAGACTGCTCTTTATAGCTCTTTTATACACACACTGTCTTAATAACAGTGTATACATCATTTATATTTAAATACATTTGTTTGTGTACACAGTTTTATTC
>NW_007600175.1:0-336 GCF_000523025.1 Cynoglossus semilaevis | reverse complement strand
GTAGAATAATGGAAAAGAAACACTGACTCTTTGAAACCATTAATAGTAAACAGAAATGCAGATTTTAAATAATTTGTGACTGTGTGATCTGAGTGAAAACTGATGAAATTATTGTTTCCTACAAAATAACATCAGATAGTAACAGTGAACTGACCAAGTGCTGCCATCTGGGCAGAGCTGTGACCCCAAGTACTGTATATTAGAATAGTAAAATCTCTCCTACTACAACTTGAGTGCAACTTTACAGACACTTTACTACAATGTACCAGTCCAAATTTACTTGGCGCTAAAGATGATTTTCTTGCCTCTTTTTTAAATATAGTTACAGCCAGAGTT
>NW_007600174.1:0-336 GCF_000523025.1 Cynoglossus semilaevis | reverse complement strand
CAGAGAGATTTCTAAAAAAAACTCCCCCCTTCTCTCTCTCTCTCTCTGTTACACTCACGAATCCCTTGTGCACAAACTCTTGCACTGTAACCCCTCTTTTTATAGCTCAACCGGAGTTTAAGTCCAACATGGATGACACCTATGTCCACCTGTCAAAGACTGCAAGGTCCCTCTCCTCTCCTCCCTGAGAGCAACACCCTATCAAAGCCTCATTTAATTGGTTGCAGCGCTCCCTGGGGTGGGAGGTGTGTCCTACAGCAAACACAGTGGTTGTGGTTTACTGCGGCGGCTGTGCATTAAACACACGTTTCAGCACGGTCGCTAGGTAACTCTCCC
>NW_007600173.1:0-336 GCF_000523025.1 Cynoglossus semilaevis | reverse complement strand
CAAGAGGATTAAGACCAACAAACAAAGCAGTGAATAAACCTCTGTTCTCGGCCCCAGCGTCAGATCATGACTGTAACCTGTACAGACCGTCACGGAGTGAAGACTGTATGTGAAGAACACACAGAGCCCTGTGACCAGATGATACCCAGATATTAGATTTACACGTTCAATATCAGCTGAATGATTGGACTTTAAGTTGGACTCGGTCACCACTGACACAAACCCGTGGTTCACAAACACACAGCGGTGCTTCAGCAGAGCAACACTTTTTGGACCTGTTCTATTTTAGGGTCACGCTGCAGGGGACGACATCCTCTCTACGACACTTGCATCAGT
>NW_007600172.1:0-336 GCF_000523025.1 Cynoglossus semilaevis | reverse complement strand
AAAAAAAAAATCATAATGAATCCTAGGTGGTAGGCTGCGTTATTTTAAAAAGTCACTGGTCATACCCCGACACTACACACTGCAGTACAGTAGGTAGCGCTATGCTTGTGAATGACCTGCTAATAAACATCACATCACGTAGTAGCCTCTGTGACATTCAAGTGTTCAAACTGTACTACACAGCGAAATTGATGAAACTGTAACAAAGTAAAGTGCAATAGATTATTTTATTTCTGATAGATTCGTCACAGTATTTTTTTGTTTTCTCTTAGTTCTCTTTATAATGTGTGTTTTGATCATCTTTATCTAATGTTTTTAAAAGTTAGAGCTGTGGTG
>NW_007600171.1:0-336 GCF_000523025.1 Cynoglossus semilaevis | reverse complement strand
TTTTTTTTTTCTTTTCTTCTGACCGACAGCCGAATTCTGGTCCGGGACCCAGGGGTTGAGAACCTGTGATGTACACACAGTGGTGGAGCTCTCTCGTCTGACGTTCACCGTCAGGTCCACTGCTGCACAGGAACCTCTGAGACAAAAGCATTTTCAGCAGAACGGGACCGTACCTCCTCGTTCGTCACGTTCCCAAAGGTGACGTTCTCTGTTTTGTTGTACATGGTGTTGAAGGCCTCGTGGGTCTCCAGGCAGAACGTGGAGATGGAGAGGAGGATGAAGAAAAGTGAGGCTAAAGCCACGTACTGCAGAGACACAGAGGGAGAAGAGAGAGAG
>NW_007600170.1:0-336 GCF_000523025.1 Cynoglossus semilaevis | reverse complement strand
GGAGGAGGGAAGGTGGAAACTAATTGAAGGAGGATCCTATTAGGAGAGAAGATGAAACAGAAAGGAAGGAAAAAACGGAGCGGGCGAATAAAAATGGAGGAAGAACATGAACAGAGAAGTGACGGGTGGAGTAGGTTATTAAAACAGGGGTCCTCAGTTTATGACGACCTCCACCTACAGCGATTCGTGGTTACATCGCCATCTACCGTTCTTTTATAAAGAAGGTCCTGTAAACGTAGAAGACGACGCTACATTAGATTGTGCCAGATTGGCTTTTCCTAATTTCTGGAACTTTTTGCCCTCCGTTACGGCTCCCAGGCCTAAGTCAGACTCTTC
>NW_007600169.1:0-336 GCF_000523025.1 Cynoglossus semilaevis | reverse complement strand
GGACATCCTCAACAATTCCACAAAGCAACATTCTTTTGCAGGAATGTTAGGACCAGCAAAATCCTGACCTGCGGGACATTTCTGGTCCTCCCTCATCTAAATGTCAATAATACTGAAATGCTCTGGCTGAGCAGTGGAAATGCGATGAAGACATTTTTGAGTTGAGAGCAGATAAGGGAAATGGATACACAGTGTTTAAATTGAAGGTTACTTGGAGTTCAATGTTTGGAATTACATGAGGTAAAAGACTGTTTTTGTTTGGTTTTTGTTCTGGTATTAACAAAATATAGGCAGCATGTTTTTATATTAAGAACTGACAGCACCACTCATATGAAG
>NW_007600168.1:0-336 GCF_000523025.1 Cynoglossus semilaevis | reverse complement strand
ATATATTTATAAATATATTTTATATATACATACACGTATATATGTATATATACAAATATACACACATATATAGATATATTGTACATACTGTGTATACACATATATTCATATATATGTATAGATGAATAGTTTTACTGCCATTAATAGTTTTTTTAAATTTATTTTTAATTTTTTTTATATTCCCAGAGGTGTGGCTGGACTGGAGGGCGGGGACCTCGTCTGGCCCAGGTCTGCCTCTGTGTGAACTGCTGTTAGTTTGTAAACCAACCTTTAACTACAGGTCATGTTAGTTTAACCTGAGATTGACCTTTGACCTTTGACATTAACTTTTTTTTT
>NW_007600167.1:0-336 GCF_000523025.1 Cynoglossus semilaevis | reverse complement strand
TGGATAAACCTGGGACCAGGGTTTAGAAGATGGCAAGAAATGTCTCAATTTCTTGTGCAGCTTGCAAACTTTGAGTTCCCTTACTAACTATGAGGTACAAGACTACTGGGAATGGCAGCTGATTGCAAACTTGAACAGATTTCAAACCGTACTCAAGCTTCCATTATGCACAGTAGTGTTTGGACTTCTATGACAGAAGTGATTCAGTTGTTCGGTCCATCTTTTGTGTTGTGTGGTTGCTTCTTAAACCTAAGTTTTATTGCATCAAAAGGCTAGAGCTAATGGACTTCAATCCTGTGTGATCATCATTCGAATTCTGAGAGACCTTTGTCAGCG
>NW_007600166.1:0-336 GCF_000523025.1 Cynoglossus semilaevis | reverse complement strand
AAAAAAAAAATAGTGTTTTCTTGCAGAAACGTCCCACATGTAAATAAAAAGAAAAAGAAATGCTTACATGATGTACTGGGCATCGATGTCTCTGTGTACGTTTTATTGTCTTCAACAAAAATCTCTTAAGGATATTGGAGATATTACTATCAGAGAAATGACAATGCACTGTATTACTGTATTGACACCAACTGGCCACAGGGGGCAGCATTAGCCCGCTGGCTACCGTATCTTTTTGTGTCTTGTGTGGATTTCTTTGACGAACCTTTCTTCACTATTTTAAAATATATTTATCACAAAACCTGAACCCGTTATCGTTATTCTTAGACTGTATAG
>NW_007600165.1:0-336 GCF_000523025.1 Cynoglossus semilaevis | reverse complement strand
TTCCAGCTTCTGTGATGATTTGATCCGTCTAAAACTTTAGTGGACCTTGAGACGCTGTCTGTGGGAAATCGTTGGTAATCTGGACACATTTTCTTGTTGTACAAATGAACAGAATAAATGTAACGTGAAGAAAAATCCACATCCAGTCAAACGCACGCCGACACCATGAGTACGTTATGCTCTACACCGCCACCTACAGAGGAACCCATCACTCCTCCACCAGCGACCATGCCTTCACGTAAAGCCTCAGTCCGCCTGCAGGAGAGGTGGGTGTCAACCTAAGAAACCCTGAGAACGAGTATTATCGTATTGATATTTGATTTTTTTTTTTTTTTT
>NW_007600164.1:0-336 GCF_000523025.1 Cynoglossus semilaevis | reverse complement strand
TCACTTGACACACTCACATGAACCATAAAATGTGAAAGGTTTCGGGTCATTCCAGTAATTTGTCCTAACGCTGTTCTGCTGTCTGGTCCTCTGTTTTCCAGATTGTTCTCTGAATATCTGTACTGCACAAACGGGAACAAGTCAGTGCAGGACTTCCACGTCATGGTTGAAGAGTCGGTGCAGATGTTTTACTCTTGCCTGTCTAAGAGGTCTTTTCGATGGTGTGTCTACGAAACGGATTTTAGTTATCGAATGCCGGTAAGTTGAGCTCATCGCTCCAACTTCTCTAGGAACCAAAATGGAAATACTTGTCCATGAGGTCCAGACAGTATAGGG
>NW_007600163.1:0-336 GCF_000523025.1 Cynoglossus semilaevis | reverse complement strand
GTTTTTTTTTCTCCTGCTTATTATTCCCAGATATTGCCCTGCTGAATTTCTTGGTTTGAAAATGTTGGGATGGAAAAATAATTTATTCTCTGTCAGCAATTAGGGCTTATTATCGTTGTGACTTTTGTGATTATTGTAGTTTAGAATAAAAGAGTTTATAAAAGGTGGTCTTCATCACAACGCACATTTCGTTTCTTACAAATTAAAAATTCTTATTAAAAATCTGAGAGTGTAATTATGTCAGATGGAGAAGAGTCATTAGCCTGAGCATGAAAGCCTCCCCTCGATATCAAATGGAGATTTTCTTCTTTTTTTTTTATAGCTCACCACGAACTC
>NW_007600162.1:0-336 GCF_000523025.1 Cynoglossus semilaevis | reverse complement strand
GTTGGCAGGACCCATTAAAACAGCACAGCGCTAAGCTAAAGAGACAGGTAAATGCTGTACATGTGTGTGGAGGTGTTTGTGCGAACTCCTCTGAACATTGTGCCGACTGCTGCTTCTGTCATCCCGCTAAACTCAACCTGTCAATCACGCCGCACATACTGAAGGCAACACGGGGAGTTCAAATGGAGAGAGCGCGCAGTGGTGCAACTCCTGGTATCAATACACTCTGGATTTTATATGGCCTTATGGATACTTCATCCTGAGCATCGGATCCTGCATAATCTCAAGCTGTCATGTCTTATTTTGTCGTGCTTTGGCAGGAGAAAAAAAAAAAAA
>NW_007600161.1:0-336 GCF_000523025.1 Cynoglossus semilaevis | reverse complement strand
GTGTGTGTGAGAACTGAGCTATTACGCTTTGATTATGCAGAGATTAATTTCTCTATTTAGCTGGAGAGCATTGATATTTTGTCCATTGACATCCATCACCGCTCTACACAACCATGTCATAATTCCCTCGGCGTTATTAACAGCCGGTGATCAAAAAGTCTGCAGGCAGCACCTAATCAATCAGCCAAAGTGCCGCAGCAGCAGCAGGGAGAGAGAAAGGGAAGAGAAGGTGATCATGAAAGATCAGGATTTATGTGGTGACTGCATTGCAGTGTCACTTCTGAGCTCGTCTCGTCAGGGCTTTTATTGAGTGACGCGGCTGCTCACTGCACACCG
>NW_007600160.1:0-336 GCF_000523025.1 Cynoglossus semilaevis | reverse complement strand
AAAGAAAGCTTAACATTACAGTTAGTACAGCTATAATTTGTATGTGAAAATGTAGGCTCAGGAACTTGGAACATAAGTAAAGCGTGTAGTGAGGTAGGTCCAGATTACAAGGTCATGTGGTTTATTAAGCCACTTTAGCCACCTTAGCCCATGTGTTGGTGGCCTAGTAATTATATTTAAACTTGATAGTTAGATAGACAGTACTTTACAGTGAGGGGACCCTTTTTTTAATTTTCAAATTCCAAATGAATAAAGACATGAATTGGGCAAAAGGAGCAAATAATATTTTATGAAGGAGTTATATGTGGTCAAACAATTATAAAAAAGCAAAAAAAA
>NW_007600159.1:0-336 GCF_000523025.1 Cynoglossus semilaevis | reverse complement strand
CAGCAGCAGCAGCTAACATTAAGACAAATGAAGTGAGACGATACCTGAACTGCTGGTGTTTTCGTCCTTCTTGTCCTCGTCGTCCTTGTCGTTGTCCCTCTCGTCGTCTTTGCTGCCCTCGTGGTCACTGTCTGTGTCTTTGGTCTCAGAGGAGACGGTGGGCGTGCTGGGTCGGCTGTTGCTGTTTGGCAGACGCCCCCGTCGACGCCCGGCTGTGCGTTTGGAGGGCGTTTTGGCGCGCTCTGCCACCACACCTGCTGGATACTCCCTCACCATCCCGTCCTGCGAGAAGCAGAGAAAGCAGTTTTAGCAATTTTTCTTAAAAACTGACTTAAA
>NW_007600158.1:0-336 GCF_000523025.1 Cynoglossus semilaevis | reverse complement strand
AAAATTAATATCGGACATCCCTAATCACGATTAGCCTCGATCAGCTCTCTACAAATATAAATTTGCGAATGAGGAGTTTGAAAAAGTTGAGGAATGTTTTTTTAAAAAATGTATTTAAATGTCATTCTCCCGAATTTTTTACGAAATGATAAATTGTGAATAATCAGCGCTGAGCTAATAGACTAGCTCGCAGAGCCTGAGGCTACATCTATTTCACTTGTTCAACCTTTTGACCTCACATTCCTGCGGTGCATCTATTTACTGCGCCAGTTTCGTCACACATCACATTCACATACCGTTAGCTTAAATGGCGCATCTTAACCTCCGACTGAACCG
>NW_007600157.1:0-336 GCF_000523025.1 Cynoglossus semilaevis | reverse complement strand
ATGGTCAAGGTTAAAGAGTTCCGTTAGACAACTGGACGTGACATTTTTCTCAAGAAGACTTTTTGCCTCTCGTCCGCGATGCTTCTTCAATTCTAATTGGTGATGGGGAGTACGCAAAGAGAGTACGCTTCCACCACAAATGCAGTAGAAGGGTTTTTTTTTGAAAGATTATTTTAACACCATGATTTTTACTCGAATATCCGAGGACTTATTTATTACTTGTTGTGTTAGAAATGCCAGCTAAGAACCTCGAAATACAAGCGTCTCGAACATACAAGTATTTCGAGGTACGAGCAAACCTTTAAGCTCATTTTTGCTTCGAGATATGAGTAAAGA
>NW_007600156.1:0-336 GCF_000523025.1 Cynoglossus semilaevis | reverse complement strand
TGAGCGTGTCAGAGGTCATATCTGAAACTGACCAATCACAGCCCATGCAGTGATTCCTACTGTTGTAACGGTGTGTGAATAAGACGTAGCGATGCTAGCGTGGTTGGGGGACTGCGTGGTATCAAACGAAATTTGGGGTTTCCTTGACTTCTATTCTTCATATTTGTTATCTACAAAGAGGTGGGCGAAGCACGCAGAGATGGGCGGAGTAGTCATTACCATATAGAAGTACTCCTATCAAAGAAGTCCCTTCAGACCAGAAGTGTAAAGGTTCCAGCTGTGCACCACCTTTGTTCATTCTTAGTTTAATCCTTTGACCACAGCATGTAGCCAACA
>NW_007600155.1:0-336 GCF_000523025.1 Cynoglossus semilaevis | reverse complement strand
TTAATTTTTTCAAGGCTCACGACGCATCGTTACTGCACATCCGTATCGGAGACAAAGTGGTGACGTACGCAGTTGTTATCTGGCAGCCAGATACTTAAATCCCACCAAAGACTAAAAAGTAAAGGTGCAGTTCCTCCTTTCTTCCGTCTCCGTCACCTCCACCGGTGTCACCACGGTCCTGTCCAGTACCTGGAGCTCATTGGCCGCAGCTCACGGACCATAATTCTTTCATGAGTCGGTGAGTGTTCAGCAGAGACCCAGGATCTCCCCCTGCTGTTCCTGCCAGCAATATATCCTGCTGCACGTTAGGGAACATGACAACTGCCCCCCCCCCTC
>NW_007600154.1:0-336 GCF_000523025.1 Cynoglossus semilaevis | reverse complement strand
TCAAAAAATAGAGCTAGAAGAGCAAGAAGACATAGAACTTGTCTCTGCCGTCGATCGGCCTGAGCCGGTACCGGTGTCTTTCCTTCCAGTCTTTTTTTTCTTCTTCCTCTTCAGAATCTGCAGCTCTTTGCTCTGCATTCATGCATCTATTTTTGCAGCTGCAGATAAAACAGTGTGTTCTGTTGGAGAACCTATTTTAGGAGCAGGACATGAATTATAGAGCAAAGTGGCCGACGATGTGCACTGAAAATCCTCCCCGTTAAACCCGGCGACGCTGTCAGACACAGGGAGTCCCGGTGTGAGAGGTGAGACCACCGGCTGCTGCTGCTGGTACTG
>NW_007600153.1:0-336 GCF_000523025.1 Cynoglossus semilaevis | reverse complement strand
AAAAAAAACAACTACTTCTATTGTTGGAAACCCTCCATTCTATAGAATTGAATTCAGAAAATAGTATTTCTTTTCCCCAAAAGATTTGACTAAAATATAAATGTAGAGAGTAATAGAATGAGTTATTTCACTATTACAAAGTTAAAAACATAATTTATGTGGTTTTTTAGGGGGTCTACAAACCAGAAAGAAAATACAGGAGACAGAAAGATGCAAAACAATTGCTAGAAGAAGAGTCATTGGTTTACTCTACCCTTCTGGAATATGGCAAGTAAGTGATCACATTTATTAAGAATTTAAATTTTGCTATATACATTATGATATATATATATATAT
>NW_007600152.1:0-336 GCF_000523025.1 Cynoglossus semilaevis | reverse complement strand
TTTTTTGTGTGATTACTTTTTATTAGGTTATAAATAATGTGATATCGTCTGCATATGCAGAGAGATTACAGAGATTTCCACCGGGAAAATGCGGGAAAGCATTTTCAGTCTGAGATGCAACTGCATATTGATTTCTTTTACATATTTTCAATGTTAAAGAAAATATTGTGAGGCATAAATGTCTTTAATTCATGTTATCCTTGTTCTGGGACACCAACCTTGTTTTTTTTTTTTTTTTCTTCAGGAAATCAAAGCTTTTGTGCCTGTGAAAGTGACTGCATTGCTAAGAATTTGTAATGTATTCTAAGTCTAACAATTAATTTATAATTTGAACTT
>NW_007600151.1:0-336 GCF_000523025.1 Cynoglossus semilaevis | reverse complement strand
TGTGTCAGAAGAATTTGAACTATAATCAGCTATTTTTTAAGAATTCCCTTCAGTGTTGTTGACCAAATCACCTCTTGCTGACACTGGTTGCATCGTAACAGAAAATAAATGACTGGTGCGGGTTAATGTAATGCAATTAGCTATGATTAATACGTTATGAAAAATATATGTTACGTATAAAATGACCAGTAATTGTCATGCGTTTTTTTAGGGGGGTAAAAAAAAAAAAAATCACACAATGTATCAGAAAAAAACAAAACAGTAATCTATATTGTATCGAATCAAAAAATCCCGTATCACCCATCACTACTGTGCATCTTAATTATTTTTCGAGTG
>NW_007600150.1:0-336 GCF_000523025.1 Cynoglossus semilaevis | reverse complement strand
AAAAATGTGCTAACGTGGCTCGTTACAGCCAGGTAGTTTTCTGGTGTTTTCTGGTGTTAGCAAGTTAGTAAGTTAGCTAGGAGCAGGCTAGGAATAATTCAAAGGACTTCACAGCTCGGAACATGTCGTGTCAGGTGGTTTCTGTCGTCCTAATGTTAGCTGAGGTCGTCTGAGGTCAAAACCTCACAGCTTGATAAAACGTTATCATGTTTTTGTTGCACCACCAGGTCAAAGTTGATGAGTCCGTCTAACCAGTACATGTAGGGAGTAGTTGAATTCATAGTGGCTCTTTGGGGGTATTTAAGGAATACATTTGGGAATTCAACGTTAAAATCA
>NW_007600149.1:0-336 GCF_000523025.1 Cynoglossus semilaevis | reverse complement strand
CAGTGTTATAGTGTGTGTGAGATTTACTGCAAGCGTTGAATGTGTTCTTTTGTTAGTCGTTTATGTGTTACTACTCCCGTCTGACTGTTTTTGTGTATATTTACTGCATATATATATATTCAGTTGTTTTTAGCCTCTCTCCAACCAGAGAGCAGGCATCTGGCAAACTGGCATCATTTGCTGCTAGGAATGAAGGTGAATTTTTACCTCACTGACGCGCGGTAAAAAAAAAAAGCAAATCTCTTATGGGGTGAAGAATTTTAACCGGTGTTAAATAACATAATAATAGATTTTAAAATGCGCTTTGACTGACGAATTTGGTTAAATAACGGAGAT
>NW_007600148.1:0-336 GCF_000523025.1 Cynoglossus semilaevis | reverse complement strand
TTTTTTTTTTTTTTTTTTTGCAAGACGGCATAGAGGATTCTCAGATGTTTTACATCCTTCAGATGGCTTGTGACCACAACTGTACAGCAGAAGGTAGCTGCTGGGATCTCCTAATAGGCTCTACTGTGTGTTATGAGATCAAGCCTCATTGTGCGTGCGTGGTGCTGCCTGTTACTATGGTCGGGTGGTTTTGTTTGGTGTACCTGTAGTGTTGTTGTTTCACCAGTGCTTTCTTTTGTACCTGGGACGTGTGAGAGAATGTTGTGAAAAGTGCTTGTGAAACCGTGAATGTTTCATCCTTTAGATGGCGACATACATATACATATATACATATAC
>NW_007600147.1:0-336 GCF_000523025.1 Cynoglossus semilaevis | reverse complement strand
GCATGGGGCAGCTGTACAGATTGGCTTGTTTGGCGGTGCCTATCCCTGTATCCACTGCTTCTGTCGAGAGGACATTCTCAGCTCATCCTGTCTTAAGTGAATTAAATCGCATGCCAGAAATATGACAGGGCAGGCTTGTCTCACAGCATTAGCATTCATTTGGAGAGAAAATGACTCATTATTAGAACTGCAACACAGACAATGATTTTATTGTGTTATTCTTGATGCTCGTGGCTGCATTTGAGGGATGGCGATCGATTGGATATCAGTAACGACATACATGAGTTGTCTGTAATGCAAGAGCTTGTACAGTTATACCTTGAGATACGAGCGTCC
>NW_007600146.1:0-336 GCF_000523025.1 Cynoglossus semilaevis | reverse complement strand
AGCTGTGAAAAGGCCACTGGTGTTATTTCATCTTTACTCTGATTCCCAGTCTTTATCCCTGCGTTTCCTGTTGTGACCTGAGAGCGTAGCAGGGCTGGACTGCATGGTTGGTATCGATCGCTCACACAGGCTTTAAGGCAGCATGGATTTTCTTTCCGTCATTGTAATTCCCTGCGACTGTATACTTTGATTACCCACAGATCGTGAACCTGTTGCTGTGTTTCATACCTGTCGTGGAGGAAGTCACTTTTTTTGTAACTTTTTCTCAAAGGAAGAAACTGAGGTTTTAATGGAGAACAAAAAAATCCCATGGGCTGTGAAGTAGACACTCGATCA
>NW_007600145.1:0-336 GCF_000523025.1 Cynoglossus semilaevis | reverse complement strand
TTATATTATATTATATTATATTATTTACTACTATAAGTAGTACAGTAGTAGTGGCATCACGTTACATAACAGCATGTAACAGCAGTAAAATGTAAAAGACAACTTTCAGTCTCAGACCCTTCTTTGTTTTCAATGTAATTATTTACTGATATTTTGACCTTTAACTGATTGCATTATGACACGTGAGAGATGACTTTGTATTTAAAAATCAGCCACACAGTACAGCCACATAATCATTTAATCTCCTGATGAATGATATGAATGCATATACATCTGCACATTCTTATGGTTACATTTGACTAAGATAAAGTCCAGAACAAAACAGCAGTTAGCATG
>NW_007600144.1:0-336 GCF_000523025.1 Cynoglossus semilaevis | reverse complement strand
ATTTTGACAGTTTGAGGTAAATAAGACCACAGCGGTTTGACTTTTGATAAGAGATGAATGATCATATGATCATAGAATAGTTTTTATGGTTTCTACAGACAACTGGCAGCAAAACAAGGTTTGTTTGTTGTTTTTTTCTTTTAGCCATGATCAGATTTGACCGACGATGATGAGATTTGTTTCGGTAACGACTTGTTCACGGCAGACGGCCAGGATGAAGACCTGCTCTAATGAATGACCCACTCTAATTACCATCTTCACTGTCCTTCATCACGACGCTGTGATGAACACAGACCTTCCCTGACACTTTAACCCCCCCTCCCTCACCCCACCCCC
>NW_007600143.1:0-336 GCF_000523025.1 Cynoglossus semilaevis | reverse complement strand
AAAAAAAAGCAATGTCATCTGGTTTCTGTGATTAATAACCACGTCAACCTTCGGCGGCGACGCTATAGAGGCACACATGTCCAAGCTGTGGCATCCCATCAAAGGTTATGTAAGGCGTAGCACAGATAATACTTCAATAAAGCAGCACTCGGAGTGTAATTTTAGGTTTCTGAATGCAGTGCTGGTGTGGCTTCATCATCTTGAGCAAACTGTGGAAAATTGCCTAAATGTTAATCCAGCTTTTGTCAGCGCTGGTGACAAACCCCTACACTCGTTCTGACAGCCATGCTCTTTTTATGCCACTGCCTCTAAATAGAAAAATAACAAAAAAAAAAA
>NW_007600142.1:0-336 GCF_000523025.1 Cynoglossus semilaevis | reverse complement strand
ACAACAACAACAACAGCGACGCCAACGCACACACTCATTCAGACTCTCAGCTTATGTAACTTTTGTAGCAACAGGGTCTATTTCCAGTCCAGAGTTGGACGGAGATGCCAGACTGTGACCTCATCCGTTGCCAAGGCCTCGGTGACAGGTGCGGCTGTCGAAGTCCGATGTCAAAGCAGTCAGCTGACCGGCTGGGGTCGGAGGACACACGACTGCGGAGAGACATTTTCATCTCCTCCGTAGAGCTACAGAAGCAGCAGGTGCAGCAGACAGTGGCGTAACGTCGAGGCTAGCAAGACCATTTCTTGCTATCCAATCATATTTCAGCCTGATGTG
>NW_007600141.1:0-336 GCF_000523025.1 Cynoglossus semilaevis | reverse complement strand
TTGTGTATAAACAGTTACAGTACATTTACAGTGTAAACGATCCCAGACACATTACTCTTCTTGACGTTGTGCACACAGGTCATTTATCAGTTATCAGTCATGAGTGTCGTCTGTCACACAGCAGCGAACGGGACATCAAACTTTCCGTCATCACTGTCCTCAGTGGTGATGACCTGCAGCGTGTCCTTGTCTGTCACACAGCAGAGCAAAGTTTGTGGACTCTTGGTGCAGACGGAAAAACTCAGAAATAACGGCTAAATGAATCGTGCCTTCAACCAGAACATGCTCATAATGTGTGATGATAATTAATTAGAGAATCTGTTTTTCATTAAATGT
>NW_007600140.1:0-336 GCF_000523025.1 Cynoglossus semilaevis | reverse complement strand
TGAAACACACAAATAAAAAGGCAACATCATTCAAATGAAAGTGCTGGATCAATAAACAGGGAGATTAAAAAAGAAAACTTCAGAAAAAATTGTAAAGTTTTTTTTTTTTTAAGGTCTTAAATTAAATTGGAGATAAAAGTTTTGCAACTAAGAAATGTATATTGATTTTTTAAAGTCTCCGTGTTGGAGCTCTGAAGTAAAAAATATATTATATCTGAGATTTAACACCAGGAAAATATGACATCAAGTTATTCATAGATTTATAAAAAGAAAATATATGAGAGCTAGATGTGAGAAATACAAATCTGGAAACTGTACTACCAAACTGTACTACCA
>NW_007600139.1:0-336 GCF_000523025.1 Cynoglossus semilaevis | reverse complement strand
TCATACCATAGATCACTGCGCACCACATTACATCAGCCGTCACGTCAGCTCATCATCATTTTCATCCATCACTTCTTGACTGAAATAGAAGTACTTCCACGTACATTTGTATCATAATCTGTCTTTTCTTTACTCTGATCCAAAAACTTTCCAGCACCTTTGGGGGCTAATCATTAAAGATCCAAATCTCTGCTCTCTGGAAAAATGAATCTCAATCCAAGGGATTGATTTTTTTGTGAATATAATCTCTGTTTCCTGAATTAGTTTGATAAAACATGATGTAGATTCTAATTCTAGCTCACAGCAAGTGAAAGTTCATACTGTGTACTCCGTCTG
>NW_007600138.1:0-336 GCF_000523025.1 Cynoglossus semilaevis | reverse complement strand
TGTCCTTGACTGTACTCAGGCACTATGATACGCTGGCAACTGGTATCATATATTTCCACCGCTTCTACATGTTTCACTCCTTCAAGCAGTTCCCCAGATATGTAAGTTGATTTTCTTTACATAATTGCTCAATGGAGCTAAATGTAAAAGAGTTAACATATTGTTGTTTGTGTCTCCAAGGTGACCGGCGCTTGCTGTCTATTCCTGGCTGGAAAAGTGGAAGAGACGCCGAAGAAGTGTAAAGACATCATTAAAACTGCTCGCAGTTTATTGAATGATGTGCAATTCGCACAGTTTGGCGATGACCCTAAGGTAAAGTTGCAGCTTTTTTTTTTT
>NW_007600137.1:0-336 GCF_000523025.1 Cynoglossus semilaevis | reverse complement strand
TTTTTTTTTTTTTTTTCAACCTTTCCATCTGTGCAACTGTATAAACCGGTACAATGCTATCAGTCACTGCTCTAATACTGCTCTCTGCAGTGGGGTGTGTATGTAAAGAAATGGAAATCAGGAAAATATATCATCTTTCAGGATCCTGCCTTGCAGTGGCCACAGTGAAAAACAACGTGATGTGTTGTTTATTGATTTAGCCATGCAACCCTAACCCTGCAGGGCATACGCTCCATCAGAAAGCTCTAGAAACATACTGTGCGTCCGACTGCCTCATGAGTCACAGTCTGAAAAACCAAGCCGCAAGGAGTTTTTGTGAGCGATAAATACTATTTT
>NW_007600136.1:0-336 GCF_000523025.1 Cynoglossus semilaevis | reverse complement strand
CCGATAATAGCGGCTGACCGATATTATTGGGACGATTATTGGGATATTATTGGGATGCCCGATAATGAATAATTCAATAATTTCGCCAAATGGGTTTCGCCAAAATATGCTGGTATTGTTTGTCGGGTCCTGAGACATTTACCGCAGTTTTGGGAGTAAAAAAGCAGCTGCATATATCGTTATCGGTTGATATCGGAATCGGAAAATTGAGTGTTTTGGACAATATCTGCATATTGGCAAAATCTGACTTTCCTCGTTAATTAATTGATTAATTGGCTAACCACGTTCCTATAGTGCACAAAAACCTGCGGCGTTGGTGTGAGGATGAGGGACGTC
>NW_007600135.1:0-336 GCF_000523025.1 Cynoglossus semilaevis | reverse complement strand
GCGTAATTGAAAAATTAAGTTGATTTTACTTTTTCCCTTCACAGGAAATGGCTGCCCTTACTCTGAAAAAACACGCGCCCTTTTCCTACCTAACTCTGTGTAACTCGACCGATTCTTTCCCGCAGGAGGAAAAACGCACCCTCACTTTAGTTCAGGTCACAGCGCGGTTCTGTGCGCGTGTCTGCTGACAAAGGCAAAGCAGTTCCACAAACAGTGCTGCTACGTTTAAAAGTTACGGAGTGTGTGTGGAAACTTGCTTGTGACTGTTCGTGTGTGTGGGTTTTAGGTGAGCGTGTTCCGTTCCTAGTCTTGTTTTCGGGGCGTGGAGAAGCGACA
>NW_007600134.1:0-336 GCF_000523025.1 Cynoglossus semilaevis | reverse complement strand
CATGTACATATACACACCTGTCAATCAGGGAGTCCCTCATGCTGGTTGCAATGGCCGACGGCTGTGCGGCATCGCCCAGTCTGAAGACACTCTCGATGACGGACATCTCTGTGCTTGTGGTGTCCAGACCGCAGAACGCGCACCAGTCATTCACCACCATTCCCGCGGCGATGACCTCACTGCCCCGGTTCACGGTGCCAGCCTGAATAGGAAGTCAGCTTTAGTGTGGCTCAGTGACGTCACGTTTGTTAGAGGTCGACAGTTTGGCATCATGCTAAGCCTCGAGTTCGCTCTTCTCAGTCAGGAAGTGGTCGTGTTAGCAGAATGTAATTTCCC
>NW_007600133.1:0-336 GCF_000523025.1 Cynoglossus semilaevis | reverse complement strand
AAAATAAACAACATAGACTGAAGGCAAGGCCCACCATGCTCCATATAGGGTTAAAAAAGAACAAAAGCAGCATCCAATGAGCAGACGTGTTGGCTACAGCACATGATTCCAGTACAGCAGCGTACATCTTTGCTACAGAAAGATTACATTGGATCTCCACTAGTCAATGTAGAAAAACAAAAAACAAAATAATTATGAATCATAAATGTGAACATGCATTAAAAGTACTATTACCAGAACAAAAGGTAAAGAGAGACCACAACCAAACAATAAAAGACATTTGTTACTAATAGAGGATCTCTTTAGCAGTGCAGGAAAATAGGCATCCCTGTGAAA
>NW_007600132.1:0-336 GCF_000523025.1 Cynoglossus semilaevis | reverse complement strand
CCAGCTTGTGTAAAGGCAGGACACTTTATTCGGTGGTGCGGGATGCCAAAGTCGTTCTGGATGTTAACAAGACTCGGCAGATTGCACAAGAAATGGTGAAGGTAAACTTTACACAGCGAACTGACTCACATGACTACATCAAGTGTAGCCGATCATACTGCAGGGCATTGACATCTTTCTCTGCCCACAGGGGATGGGCTACCTCCATGCCAAGGGGATTTTACACAAAGACATGAAGTCCAAAAATGTCTTTTATGACAACGGCAAAGTTGTCATCACCGACTTTGGACTCTTCACCATATCTGGGGTCCTGCAGGCTGGAATGTAAGTGTAATG
>NW_007600131.1:0-336 GCF_000523025.1 Cynoglossus semilaevis | reverse complement strand
CCTCAAGTTCAACCAACCCGCTCGACTTCGTGAAATATCATGTTAGTTTGTAAATGTTCATAAACCGCAATAACTGTGAGCGTTTTGTTTCAAGTGTAAAAACTGGGCTATAACTAATTTTGCGTTAATGCCACATTGAGCGTACCCCTTAACTCAAAGTTGAACCCAAGCGCGCCCCGTGAACGCGCACATAATACATTTGAATTTTACAGATATTAAATAAATAGCGGATAAATAGTATTGTTCTATTTTATTATATATATATTTAAACTTTTGCATATTTACTTTAACAATTTTTTCCCGCATAAATATAGTGCGTTTCAATTACATTTGAAC
>NW_007600130.1:0-336 GCF_000523025.1 Cynoglossus semilaevis | reverse complement strand
AATAATGCAACAAGAGAAAGCTGCTAACATGGCAGGCTTAGTAACTTCTATTTGTTTGAATGAACACGAAGTCTTCTTCTTTACTACAAACAACTTTACTGTTGATTGTTGATGTAACCTCGCAGATACATGGATGTCCAGCAGCGGTTGTTGATTGTTGTGCGTACGGATCGTTCGCTTGATCAATGTAGGTTGCTTTTTATATCATCGTTAGCACACAGGCCCTCTTTTGAACTTTGTGCGTTTCTCCCTATCAAATGCAAACATGGTTTATTTGCATGACAAAACAATAAACGTCAGCTGATGCCGTGTCTGCTTGTGTCACTCCTTCAGCTT
>NW_007600129.1:0-336 GCF_000523025.1 Cynoglossus semilaevis | reverse complement strand
GACATGACCGAGAGTAATAGAAAGTCAATTCATGTTTGAGACAGCAGGTGGCAGCAAACACCCCTTGATAAAACAAAGCCGGTGAATCTGCTGCAGCCTCTAATCACATTTTCATTAAAAACCGAAGAAATAAATGGTTCCTGAGCGGCATTTAGATGTAACATAACTCGTCTGTGGCTTTTCCCCACAAAAACCGACAGTTTATTCGGCAGTCTGAGAGCAGTTTGTCATAAAACATAGAGCAATTTAACGTCACTGCATAGCAAGTAGCTGGAAAATGTGTCATAAAGGGAGAAATCGCTGTAAATTACAGGCTGCGTCTGGTTAAAAAAAAAA
>NW_007600128.1:0-336 GCF_000523025.1 Cynoglossus semilaevis | reverse complement strand
AAAAATATTCAAGATAAAAATCAGTTCCCAAAAAATATAAAGTTAGTGAATGTTGAAATAAATTCTCTGAGTTTTGGTTGAAAAAAAAAAAGCCAATAATTTCTTGTTTCCTGTGAATTTAATATTTTTAGCCAGTTAGCATGTTTTGACAAACGTTTGGCTCCAATTATAGCCGTCAACTTATCAATCTGACCTTTTGTAATATTTTATATCCTTATGGACTTAATTTACTATTTCGATCATTTCCGCCTCAAACTTGTTTTTAGCGATTTTCTGCTATCAGCGGGATAATAGTTTGTCTTTGTAGCTGTTGCAAAGTTGGTGAAATTTTTTTTT
>NW_007600127.1:0-336 GCF_000523025.1 Cynoglossus semilaevis | reverse complement strand
AAGAAGAAGAAGAAGAAGAAAGAAGGAGGAGGAGGACTCTTGTTGTCCCCTTCATTGAAAGAACGCTACAGACATGGGTTTGGACCAGGGAAGTAATTATTATTTTTAAAAAAGTAAAAGCACCAAAATGACAAACTTAAATAAATGAAAGTCCGGCCAGGGTATCAGGAACCAAAAAAATAAATGTTTCTTATTTTGTTTCTTATTCCGACTTTAAAATCCGAGGTTTTTATAGAACTATAAATCTCACTGTTGCCCCCTGTTGTTTATCAACACAACATGTCCAGGAAAGTCAATAAAACACGACCAGAACAACGAGAACTGACTGAGGTTTTT
>NW_007600126.1:0-336 GCF_000523025.1 Cynoglossus semilaevis | reverse complement strand
GTCTTAACACTGACAACTGCACGGCTTCTCATCTTCAACCAGACTTCTACCTTTGTTAGATCAGTGTAAAATGTTGTCGTATGAATGTTAATAGAATTCTGAATTATTCAGCGTGCAGTTTAGCCTGTTTGACCTAGTCTGGCTCTAAATGAGTCACCCATATAAATATCTGATGGAAAATAAGAGTCTGCCAAGGATACACGCTCAGGAGTGTTAGCATCTCAGCTCAAACTCTGTGAGTAAAAACAGTCAAAACTGTAGATTTTAGAGAAAGACACGGTTATTCCTACAAAAAAATGCTATTTTATTGTATTTAATTATTAGCTAAAATCAATG
>NW_007600125.1:0-336 GCF_000523025.1 Cynoglossus semilaevis | reverse complement strand
GCGCCTTATAGTTCGGAAAATACGGTATGTCTTTTTAATCGATTTTTCCATGTCTCGTGTGTGGCATGTCCATGTTTTCAAGGGTGAGTCGTATTAGAAATGCTGGCTTGACTGTTTGGGTGTGGTAATCAAGTAGTCTTTTGTAAAATGTTTTTCCAAGATGTGGGTTTCCAAGAAGGCTACCAGGCTATTTTTTCAGATTTAGAAGTTTTACTGTCATATGGCCTGAAGTCTGAAAAACCCACTGTGATAAAGCACAATGAAACACTTATAATGGCCAACACAGTCAGAAGTAGTGATGTGTCGTTTGTGAGTGATTTGTTCAAAATGAACAAA
>NW_007600124.1:0-336 GCF_000523025.1 Cynoglossus semilaevis | reverse complement strand
AAAATAAAATCTTAAATTAAAATAAAATAAGAATTTTATTAAAAATAAAACCGGAGGCCTGGAAGTCTGGAGGAACAGAGTCAAACAGAAACTTTAGGAATAATAAAAAAATAAATTAGTTACATTGAAATATTTTTATTTTTTTATATTTCAGATCATAATTCCGTGTTACTGGACAAGGACGGGAAGAGGAAACACACTCGACCCACTTTCTCCGGACAACAGATCTTTGCTCTGGAGAAAACTTTCGAACAAACCAAATACCTGGCGGGACCAGAGAGAGCTCGACTGGCCTACTCCCTGGGCATGACCGAGAGCCAGGTCAAGGTAAACAAC
>NW_007600123.1:0-336 GCF_000523025.1 Cynoglossus semilaevis | reverse complement strand
GAATGACGACCTTCTGGACTCACGGAATATACAACTTCCTTGTCCTTTTATATACAAATTCGCTACCAAGGAGTCATTCTGACACAATTCTGACATCTGGTGGGAGATGTGCATCACTACAATTCCTATGTGGATTTCTTTTAATCGGTTAGACACTTTAAATAATTTCTTCAACAAATTCCTACGGTTATGTGTGATTTTATTGCGTTATTTCTCTACATACTGATCATGGTGACGATAAGACTTCTGTCGACAAACAGATTATAATTTCACCTTCCCCTTTAAGAAACCTGGAGACGCTCAGCGCCCAATAGCGGCGCGTAAACTCAACTGTGT
>NW_007600122.1:0-336 GCF_000523025.1 Cynoglossus semilaevis | reverse complement strand
CACCTACAAAGACTCCCCGAGGCTCAATACCAGACCCTCGGATGAGAAGTGGTACGTCTTCATGAAACTATATCAGTCCAGTTGCCCTTAATGTAACTGCTTTAGATGAGATGGAACTATGTATTTCTTTCAACCATACCGTCGGTTAACTCTTACCCTAATGACCCAAAAGACCATAAGGAAAAATATGTATTGCACATGTGAGTTGTTCATTTGCTGTTGCAGAAACGACCACAAGAGGCAGCAGCAGACCAGTAGCTCCAGCGTCCTAGTGAGTTCAAATGATTTTCTGAACATTTGTTTAAACTATTTTGTGTGTATATGTGTGTGTGTGTG
>NW_007600121.1:0-336 GCF_000523025.1 Cynoglossus semilaevis | reverse complement strand
TTTTTATGCCTGCAGCACTTGAAGACGTGAGTTCTGGACTTTACAGCCGGTCAGTTAGAAAGTCCAACCCGGAGGACGACACTACAACAGGAATCACAGGAATCGTCTCCCGTTCAGGAAAAGTCTGGTACTAATGATTCTGAAAGTTCTAAACTCAGGTTAGTAAAGATCAAAAATAAAACTAGAATTAAAAAAAGAAGCTAAAAGCTAAGATGGGAAAACTACACCAAAATCTATTTGGCAAATGAAGAAAAGATTTCCCTTTTCCTAATTCCTCAGTCTGTCGATGGACAAGAGTCAAAACGTGACCGATCCTGGAGACAGACAGACAGACAG
>NW_007600120.1:0-336 GCF_000523025.1 Cynoglossus semilaevis | reverse complement strand
TCTTTAATGAAATCACAAGTGTACATGGTACCCCCTTGTGGCTACAGATGATATTTCTAATATAGGTTGCTTCGGAATATCAGTCACAGGTCCAGGCAAACTGCTTGAAAAGGGTGACTCATTGTCTGGAAAGTACAGTATTACAGTCTGTTACACATGGTGTGGGACATACTGTACCGTCTTCCCCATTAAACACAGAATGTTGGCTGTGGCCAGTGGCTCACGGACGGCATGTAAAGCCCAGCCTGCTATAAATGTAGTATGGTAATGTTCAAATTTGTGCAGATAGAAGATATTCTACTAACATAAGTATATATTTGTATATATGTGTGTATA
>NW_007600119.1:0-336 GCF_000523025.1 Cynoglossus semilaevis | reverse complement strand
GTGTGTGTGACAGAGAAAATAAGCATTACCAACAGTCAGTTGTGTCTTGACTGATTGTACTTAAATGTACTATTTATTCCACTTACCAAAATGGCAACGTGGGGCCTTCAGAGGCATCAATATCATTTGATCTCATTCAACCCTGGCAGAGCAGTGAAGTGTAAATCAATAGGGCTACAACTGGAATCACTAAATTATACAGTCTTATTGAGGATTCAATAAAAGGTTGTTAAGGCTCGGAGGTTTGCAGTCATGACTCGGACTAATAACACAATGACACAGTCTGACAATTCTATTAACAAGATCACTGCAAATACAAGCAATCGGGGGCGGGGG
>NW_007600118.1:0-336 GCF_000523025.1 Cynoglossus semilaevis | reverse complement strand
TTTTTCTCTCTAGTATTTCTGATATGTTTATGTTGGCCTGTGAATTGTGAGACTCAGTAATGACACTGTGCTTCTATCACATGGTGTGATCTGTTTTACTGTAACTTAATTTGAGGAACACTTGAAAGTTGGTGTTTCAGTTTTCTCACTGTGGAACGATGGCATGTTTCCAGGAGGTGGGGAAGGTGATTGGCCTGGGTTTAAGCCGACTGTTGGGCTGGAAGGTTGATCTGAAGAACCCACAGCTGGAGGTAAACGTTTGTTAAAGTCAATTCTGATTCTGAAGTTTTGATACTACAGCTTTAACGCAGCTGTAAAGTCATCTTAATAAATACA
>NW_007600117.1:0-336 GCF_000523025.1 Cynoglossus semilaevis | reverse complement strand
GTCGTTTTACCTGATAAGCAGGAAGTTGAAGGAGAAAGTTTCCTGCCTTTTTGTAAAGTAAGGTGGAGTTCACACAGAGAACCTGTCGACTGCTGTGAACTCTGACTGTGGTTAACTAACGATGAGCTCATCGGCATGTCGTCCTTCACACTCTCAGACCCAGCACCACCTGACACTGCACCCCAGTGTGGCAGAGGTGGACCAGGACCGGTCTCAGAGCAGTACTCCAGTGACCGAGCTCTCCAACCGCATCCTGGACACCACCTTCGAGGAGAAAGGGACCGGAACAGGTTCAGTCGGTGGAGGAACCAAAGCTGGGGTTTTGGGTTTAGGCCA
>NW_007600116.1:0-337 GCF_000523025.1 Cynoglossus semilaevis | reverse complement strand
GACACCTGTGGAGACAGGAGACCATTGATGAGACGTGATGATGATGATGATGAGAAACGTCGACCACGACAATGTCATTCATATTAACGCTGGATCAGAGAAGCGGCAGCGTCGCAGGAGTAGCTCCCTCAGAACCTGATGGTCCCACCTGGCCATTTACCGGCAGCGAACAATAGGTGGCAGTGTTGAGCTACCTCTCAGGACTCGTCTTCGTTGACGTCAGAGGGAGGTTGCTACGCAGCATCATTGCACAGTGCTGCACTGAGAACACGCTTGACTTTTTAAAGGGACACGCCCTACAGCAACGCCGCATTTAAATATACATATATATTTACAT
>NW_007600115.1:0-337 GCF_000523025.1 Cynoglossus semilaevis | reverse complement strand
TTCATATGACGATGCCTTGACACAAGGTTTGCCTTATACACAGCCACACGTTCTAAATGATTCACTTGAAAATGTTCTTCTCAGACCAAACTTGAAGAAATTCAGACCAGTAAGAAGGCGTTGGAGGACAAGGTGGAAGCACTGAGGACTGTCAAAGAGACTGCAGAGGAGCCAGAAAAAGAAGCTAAAGATCGCCATCTAAAGGCTTGGGAAGGTAAAACATGATAAAAAAAATGGTTGTGGTTTGTGGAAAACATCCACATTATTGTTTTCAAAAGGGACTTGTATTACGTTCCTAAAATTTATTTCATGAATTCCCAGTTGGTTCACCACCAAC
>NW_007600114.1:0-337 GCF_000523025.1 Cynoglossus semilaevis | reverse complement strand
CATTCTCCCTGTATTTTTTTATTTCGTAACTGTGTCATTTGCGTTGTTCCCCAGTGCGTGTAATTCGGTTTAGTGATTCTATTAGTTCGGTTCTGTTCCGATCCAGGCATCGTGACGTGCACGAAGAGCTTCTCTGATCGACGTGAACACTTTTTTTTAAATTATATTTTATCACAACTAATCCACGTCACTGAAAAACGTACCTGTGCCATTGAGCCGAGGCACTCGTACACCGGAACTGGTACTATTTAAGTACTGAACAATAAATAACATCAAAAGTTTCTTTAAAAAAAAGTTTTAAAAAAACGAAATAAAAATATATTTTTTCTCCGTACAA
>NW_007600113.1:0-337 GCF_000523025.1 Cynoglossus semilaevis | reverse complement strand
AAAAAATAATTTACTAATTGATTTGAAGTAGAACTGTTTTGGTTGGTGACCAACTTTTTTCTTACAGTCACGTCATTAATAATTTTGATAATTAAATTTCAGGGCCTTTAAACACTCGTCTTAGTAGTTGTATTTCTGTAGTATTTAAAAATATTTTCTCCCCTTTTGTCGTTTTGTTCCAGTTGTCGCGGTGCGAGCGGTGTCGCTGTGAAGCCAACAGAGAAGTGTACTGCAGTATTTCTGAATGCCCCGCCCCTCACTGTGTCAACCCCACCTACGAACCCAACCACTGCTGCCCGGTGTGTAAGACAGGTGAGTCTCCATCACTGCCCTGTAC
>NW_007600112.1:0-337 GCF_000523025.1 Cynoglossus semilaevis | reverse complement strand
CCTCCTTCACCTCCTTCACCTCCTCAGTGATGATTTCCTAATTATCACAGCTCCATGTGCTGATGCAGGGCTCACCTGTTATTGAGTTTTTGCCAGAGCCTTCACAGCCAACAGGATCTTTATGTTTGCCGTTAACGGATATTAAAATCATTACAATGGTTGCATGGAATGGCCCAGGGGTAATTATGAGGGGCAGATGTCTGAGGAGGTCACTCACACAGACGGATCGAGAGGAACAAAAAAATAATTATAATAAAATAATAACCTAGGCTAAAAACCAAAAAGATGAGTAATAAAACTAAATTTGTTCTTTTTACAAAAAGAAAAGAAAAAAAAA
>NW_007600111.1:0-337 GCF_000523025.1 Cynoglossus semilaevis | reverse complement strand
AACAGAACACCTTCGTGGTCCTGATTGGTGGTCGCCGTTTGCTCGCTGCCACGTCTATCATTAACCACACTTGGTGCTGCATCATAATAACTAACATCAGGTAAATGTCAGGATGTGCAGTGTGCTGACAAGAAAAATGACCAGTTCCATAAATTGATTTGCCATTTTCTAAACACACACACAAACACAGAGCAGTTAGGCCAAGAATGACAGGATGTGAGGATTTCCTGAGCCTTAAATATTGTTTTCTGGATGATAATAATAATGCTTCAGTCAAAGGGTTTTCAGTGCAACTAACTGTAAGAGAGAAACATTGTGAGACGTGACAGTGTGACTG
>NW_007600110.1:0-337 GCF_000523025.1 Cynoglossus semilaevis | reverse complement strand
GAGACACTGAGACAGTCTGACAGATGTGACCAACAGAGACAGGAGGACAAACTAGTGTCAGTGATGAGAGGCACTGCTGCCCCCTAGTGTTCTCTGCTTCCAAAGACCAAATATGTGAGACGTCCCAGCCAATGGGAGACGGAGAGATCAGGTGAACGGAGATGAAGACCTTCTCTAAACATCTAGACCCCCCCCCACCCCCTCCACACAGATACAGTTCAGAGCTTCAGACCTTCCAGTTCCTGGACCTTCTTCATGTAGATCCTCAGCTGCTTCTTCAGTTTCCTCTCGTTCTTTTCCAGTTTCTCCACCAGTTCCTTCAGATCCTGAAAAAAAA
>NW_007600109.1:0-337 GCF_000523025.1 Cynoglossus semilaevis | reverse complement strand
TTTTTTTATAGAGTTGTCCTTGTTTGATAGTAGCTTGAACAGATGTGGATTTCACACTGTAATTTGGGAGCACTGGAGAAGAACATCTTTGTCATCATAAATCTGACGCATACACCACAGAAGAAGGAAAAGAGAAAAGCCTGAGAGTGGTTAGGTACAGAGAAGGAGACGAGAGTTGACATCACTCTGTGTGAATAGTCACTGCAGGTTCCCCTGATGTGCAGGAGGAACAGAAGAGGTGAGTGTTCCTCACTCCAATCGTCTCCCTGTGCAGTGTCACAGTGAGACGTGAATAATTATTTCTGCACGTTTGTGGATAGAGAAAACAATTACTGTT
>NW_007600108.1:0-337 GCF_000523025.1 Cynoglossus semilaevis | reverse complement strand
TAACATCAACTAGTCGTAGACGAGACGTTTGATTCCATGAAGCACAATTCTATTGTTCACCGACAACAACATCCACTCACACACACACCGAGAACAAGAGCGCTGATGAATAAATGAAGATTATTTATTTTACACCTGACATGTGGCTGCATGGAAACACAGATGAAAGGAAGTTATTAATAGAACTTTGTTCTGTGATGAGATGATCACAGTTACATTGTTACAGAGGTGAGGAGAATACGAACATCTCCAGACCAGAGCGCTGAAATGAACGCTCCTGAATATACAACGTTTGGAAAAGTTCAAATGATCACAGTCACATGACCAGTAGGTCACA
>NW_007600107.1:0-337 GCF_000523025.1 Cynoglossus semilaevis | reverse complement strand
CATATATGTTAGAATAAACCTAACAGTGTGTGTTACAGTTAGATTTGACTTTATTTCTAAAAAACACTTCCTCATTTCTCAGTTATTCACCCTTTTTATCTACAGCGACACGTCGTTCCTGTGATTTGCTGGGGGCATCATCTAAACTGTTGAAGGAACTGAATCCATTCCATGGTCCAGAGTTTAGCTGAGCTGGTTCTGGTGCAGATGGAGGCCATTGTGTCTGGACTTGAGCAGTAACTCACTGTGCAGCTGAACCAAGGCCTTCTTCAGCTGTTGGTGGAGGCTCAACAGGCGTGAAGGAGGAAGGCCTGCCAGTGGTGGATGTTGGTGGAGG
>NW_007600106.1:0-337 GCF_000523025.1 Cynoglossus semilaevis | reverse complement strand
ACACACGCGAACTCAACTTTGTACAGTCACTGACATTCTCCTAAGGGAAGCCTGGAGAAAATTGATTACATGTCGAGAAAGTTTTCATTTCCCCCTCATCTTTCTCTTGACGAGCAACGGTATCACTATGCACTGAGCTGAAAAACCTAGTGACGTGTAGTGCTGAGAGCAGCAGTTCAGGAGGGCAAACTTATGCATATTCAACATTGGTTTATGGGATCACTCACAAGGAACTACGTGAAGAGTCATCAACCTCTGAGCAAAGATACAGCCATGCGGACACAGATCACCGGCAGAGGTATGAGGAATTAGAAGGTGTGGGCAAACTTTTTGACTC
>NW_007600105.1:0-337 GCF_000523025.1 Cynoglossus semilaevis | reverse complement strand
ACATTCCCTCCTGGACTACCTTTTTTGCACAAAAAAGATAGCACAAAAAAGAAAACACTACAATTTTATTTCACGTAGGTGCCATTTTTTGTATTCTTTACAGTTTTCATACATTACCAAATTTACCTACTGCTGTGAATTCCCCCCTTTAGGTATAAAAAGTCTTATCTATAGTATTTTTAAATATTACATTTATTAACTTAATATACAAGATATCATTACTTTAGCTGGTAAAAATATAACATACTATAGTGTTGAAAATGTATGTACAGTAAATGGTAGGACTTTGAAGATAAATAAATCATGTAACTATTCGGTTGCATTATTATAAATGACA
>NW_007600104.1:0-337 GCF_000523025.1 Cynoglossus semilaevis | reverse complement strand
AGCTGTATGTAAAGCCTTCTATAAAAATAATGTCATAACACAGCATGTGCTCTTACAAAATCAGCATCTTTTAAGTCAGGATTTAAACTTGAAATCATCTTTTTACGTTGTCTCTCCTTAACTTATCTCACAGTTTCTCTTTCTTTGTTCCTCTCTATCAGTCTTGTCATCTGCAGACTTCACAGAGACAAAACATTTCTGGCATCAGTTGTGTCTTGATGAACTGTCTGGATCTTACTGTGGATGACCCTACGTTTTGGAGCAAGAAACTTGTTTCAATTTTGTTTTGGAAAAGAAAACCAGCCTAACATGATGTTAAATCTTGATACAGATTGGT
>NW_007600103.1:0-337 GCF_000523025.1 Cynoglossus semilaevis | reverse complement strand
ATGTATATATGTATGTATATATGTACTTAAGTCCATATATACATGGAAACGTATGACATGATATACTGTACGGTCCATTGGGATTTTCTTTAAATTACCGTATACAGCAGTACAGCATGTATGTTAACTGAACATCAAGACCAAAAACTCTTCAATCACTTCTCAGCCAACAGTATTACATAAGCATGTTCTAGAAAAAACAGAAAGTTAGAAAAAAAATTTTGGCTTGGTGAGACCCGGTCGAAATGATGTTAGAGATTTGAAATTGCTCATGATGGTTACAGAAGAAGATGTTTTCACAGCTAACTTTTTCTTATGTTTTCGTATAGACCAAAAC
>NW_007600102.1:0-337 GCF_000523025.1 Cynoglossus semilaevis | reverse complement strand
TACTTTGTCCGTGGGCGTTGAACTCTGCTCTGGTTTACATTTTCCAAGCTTTCGTCTTTAAACACCGAGCAATAAAAGGCTAGGCTAAATGAGTGAACTGGACAAAACATCATTATTTTAGCAGTAAAGGTGAAACGTTTAAAAGAATGTTTAAATTAAATCAGTTTCTGGTCCAAACTCTCAGGTGACGCGAGGCCTTTAATTCTACTTCCTGTAAATAATCAACAATAGCTGCACGTTAGCTACTGAGCAGATGTGAGACCGTATTAGTAAAGTCTACTTCCTGTTGACATCAGCAGAATCTTTGATTTTTGATCAGACACCACACACACACACA
>NW_007600101.1:0-337 GCF_000523025.1 Cynoglossus semilaevis | reverse complement strand
CTTGTCAATATTGTGATTTTAAAACATACAAATGAATCCTTTGTCTTTATCCTAATCATAGTTTTTCCATTAAAGTTATTTTTGTATCTTTATTTGCAGTGACTGGTCCCTGAAGGACGTGGAAGAGAAATGTGAAGAGGCGGCTGCTCTCAAACTTCCTCTGTCTGTTCTGGAGCTGAATGTTGCAGAGCTGCAGGAGCTTTTCCAGGTCAGGAGTTCTTACCACTTAAATCCCTGCATTCCCAGAATTATGACCCGTTGTCACGGTGACTTGTACTTTCCATGTGTCTGAACATATACACATTGTATTTCTTAATACTAATATTTTTTGACATAT
>NW_007600100.1:0-337 GCF_000523025.1 Cynoglossus semilaevis | reverse complement strand
GATATTTAACTAATATAAAATAATTATGTTTCTAACTAAAGACAATTTTCTCCTATGAACATCCCGATAAATCAACAAGAAACCGCACATCTTAACTTTGTAGCATCAATCTAGTTTAAATCTAAAGATACTTTTTGTATTTAAACATTTAAAGTATATTTAATGATGCTTAAACATCCAGAATATCTGTACAGTTGTATCAGAAATGAGATATTATTATCTGTTTTACTCAATACTTCAGCCACTCTATATTTTGTAATAAAGGTACAAAAACATTATTTTCAGTTAACATATTTTGTTTGTTTGTAAAATATTTTGTTTGTTTGTAAAAAAAAAA
>NW_007600099.1:0-337 GCF_000523025.1 Cynoglossus semilaevis | reverse complement strand
AGTCGGGCGATGACAAACAGTAACGCCCAGAGCGTAAAACTGTGAGAAAGACAAAGATGTTGTTGTCGTCCGAGGTGTGAAAGGAGGGCGCACGTTATGAACACAACATTTGAACCGTACCCTTTCTGTTTGTTCTCGTCACTGAAGTAGAAGAGGCGCGAGGCGTGGAACAGCAGCTCCACCAGGTAGTGAGGCACCAGCAACACCAGGCCCAGACGATGGAGGCTGAGCAGAGAGGGAACACACAGAGGTAATGGCCGTTCTACAGCTACATGCTACAGTTAGAGCTCAGGCTAATGTTAACAGTCTTGACCGGGGGTCTGCAACCTGTGGCTCC
>NW_007600098.1:0-337 GCF_000523025.1 Cynoglossus semilaevis | reverse complement strand
TCCATATTGCTATAATTTGATGAGAAACATCTACGTTGTAGAACCAAAATAATATAATTCTTTTAAAACAGTGCTAAATGTTTTACGACTTAGAAACGACTGCAGATTGTGCAGAAAGGTCCCTATAATTCAACATGGCAAAACGTAGGCTGTTCAAATTAAATGTCACCCTTTAACGTTTCCATCAGCCGAGTCATCCCCGCAGTAGATTTTAAGAAATGTCACAGATGCATTATTGATAAGTGTCCTCAAATATGTTGTCGGAGCATTTATTGCCTCATCACAAGCTAGTATCCATAAAACTATCACGGTTTATAATATATATATATATATATAT
>NW_007600097.1:0-337 GCF_000523025.1 Cynoglossus semilaevis | reverse complement strand
TTTGCCATGTTGGTAAGAACCCCCCCCATCACCTACCACTCTCTGTCTCTCACTCCGTCACTCTCTGTCTTTTCACCTCCTCGTGACACTCAGCACACTCTCTCTCCTCCTTGACCTCCTTGTCTCATTTTCTCTTTCCTGCCACGTGAGCGCTGCCAGAGATTTTGTCGTAACATTTTCCTACCCCGCTGATGTTGATGTTCAAAAATTAGGTTCCTCTCTTAGCGTTCCTGCCGTTGCCCTAAATCTACATCCAGCATTTAAGATGCAGCACAATAAAGCTGATCTGGCCGTCCAACTGTGACGAATCATTTGTTCCACTCTCTCTCTCTCTCTC
>NW_007600096.1:0-337 GCF_000523025.1 Cynoglossus semilaevis | reverse complement strand
AATGTACATGACGTAGATTACATATGTGTTTATACCTGTCTAACAGGTCAATTTAAAGTATGGTGTCAGAGGTCCTGAAACGAGAACGGGCACAGAGACGGAGACTTGTACGGCATGTGCAGGAACGATGATCCTGGAGTTTGCTGCCCTGAGTCGCTTCACAGGGGATCCGGTTTTTGAGGTGCGAACATTTTCCAATCGTCTTCCCATTGTTGTATGGAAATGTTGATGCCACTTGTGGTCAAGTTTTGTTTTGGCTTTTTAAATTTTTTTAAATATTATTATTTTTTTATTTATTTTTACAGGGCTTTTTTCTAAGCGGAAAAATCTAAATATA
>NW_007600095.1:0-337 GCF_000523025.1 Cynoglossus semilaevis | reverse complement strand
GTGTGTGTGTGCAGGAGGGAGGGGTGCCTCCCATCTCCCTTCTGTTCCCTCTTTGCAGTACAATAGGGAGTAATCTGATATCTCCAGCTTTGAATACAAAGAAAACCTCCTTTCCCCTCTCCTGCTGGGCCCTCCATTCAGCCGGTCCAGGGCGGTTCTGAAAAGACAAATCAATAAACTGATCAGTTGAACAGAATTGAATTCTGTGTCTCACCCCCGACCTTTCTCACTTGACTTCTCCCTGGTTACCATGGGAAATGGAAAACAAAGCCATGGCGCCTGCATTGGATGTTTTGGACTCCAAATCCTCTGGCCTACTTCACACACACACACACAC
>NW_007600094.1:0-337 GCF_000523025.1 Cynoglossus semilaevis | reverse complement strand
TGTAATGTATTTTCCGTGTAATGACATCATTTTCCTCGCCAACCCGCCAGCATGCGGCCAAACGTCTTCCTGGGGGTCAGCGAGGGCTCGGCTCAGTATAAGAAGTGGTACTACGAGCTGATTATCGACCAAGTGGACCACTTCGTCACCAGCGAGCCTTCACACCTGAGAGTGGGCTGGGCCAACACCAAAGGATACGCCCCCTACCCTGGAGGAGGAGAGGGTTGGGGCGGCAACGGGGTCGGAGATGACCTCTACTCGTTTGGATTTGACGGACTTCACCTGTGGTCAGGTCGGTGGGAGAGATTGACAGTGGAGCCTCCAGATATGACCGTAA
>NW_007600093.1:0-337 GCF_000523025.1 Cynoglossus semilaevis | reverse complement strand
CAGAATTTAATAAAGTTTGTTGCTTTTGTGCTCAAAATACCACTGCCAGTGCTGTGCAACATACAGTACTGGGAATAGAAATTCTCCATAGTGCTTTGAGGTTTATTAAAAAAAGCACAGTTTTAAGAAAAGGTCATATACTTTATGGGACAATTCACATCATCATTAATGGAACGCGGTGGTGAACTCCTGTTGATGGTGAATGTCGACATAATTATTTGAGATCCATTTGAAGCTGAGTAGAAACGTTGTTGTTTTTTTGTTGTGGCCTTTCAAACGATACCAGCGTGGTGCCTGATTGGCTCCGATAGCGATGACTGACAGTAGAATTGTTAAT
>NW_007600092.1:0-337 GCF_000523025.1 Cynoglossus semilaevis | reverse complement strand
TTCCTGGTTTAAAATTTGTTGACAACTTGTCACCTGTGGAAGACGAGGGTTTCAGTAGAGCAGAAGGCATCATGGTGAGCTTTTTGGGACTTTTCTTTTTCCATTACGTGGACCAGATCGATTTCACGTTACCAAACACAAACAAACACCTGAACTTTCCCATTGTTTGGTTTTGGTCACAGAGAAAAGGAGTTTCACACGGACAGAACACAGGCTTCCAGGGCAGGAACAACCGCTTTAGTAACCGTGTTGGACCAATGAGACGACAGAACAACCACATCAACAATAAAGGTAAGTGAGGTCACTCACGGGTGCATTTAGACTGAGAACTGGGTTC
>NW_007600091.1:0-337 GCF_000523025.1 Cynoglossus semilaevis | reverse complement strand
TTTTTTTTTTTTCCGCATGGCATGTAGCCATATATTGAAATATGTCCACAGTAAAGTATAATGTGAACTGGAGTCTCTTACTGTTTAAAGGCCTTGCCATAAACCCTATACGGCATCCTCAGATTTCCTTGTGATGGTATTTTTTAGATGCGCGTGTCCTGCTTTTATACCTTCTAGACGACTTTGATTTATAGACATTTTGTAATGACAATCAAAACGGATGGTTTCTAATCCCATTATTTCACGTAGATGCTGAAATAATCCTTTTTAATGAAATTTAATTATGTTGTTATGAATATGCCCAGCTTTTTGTATTTTTCTTTTCACCTTTTAATTA
>NW_007600090.1:0-337 GCF_000523025.1 Cynoglossus semilaevis | reverse complement strand
TTCTCACGTTTCAGCCCTGGTCCTACGGGAGCGTGAACGGGCCTCAGGTAGCAGAGAGGAGTTACTGAGTGATCCACTCTTCCCTTTCACAGACGAGAAGGTTCACAGGTCATACCCACATCCTCAGCTGGGATTGTCATTTCCTGCCCCGCTGACCTGACCATCACATGGTCCACTCTTACAGTGAAGTAGAACAAACACCAGCGCCGGGACTGGAGGTTCCTGTGGTCTGGGTCGAGAACTGAGAGGACTGTGTGACTGGGTCGGCTCTGGTCCATGCCGTTTGGAAGAAGATTGGAAAAGTCATCAGGATAGTTGACTTGGTCTCAAGTGCTGG
>NW_007600089.1:0-337 GCF_000523025.1 Cynoglossus semilaevis | reverse complement strand
AAAAATCTGGAAAGGGTTGTTTCTCGAAGATTGAAAATTGTCAATTATGATTGTCCTTTTTACAAGTATATGTACACATGTGATCTAGGAAGTAGCTGGAGGCTTTGTTTCCTCTGTTCCTTCCTCAACCTGGTTTGTGAGAAGGAAGAACTTCAGGATAGGGTCAATATACTCCATGATGGTGTCTTTAACGCCTTTCTCAAGCAGGTAACCTTCTGTCTCGATTTCTATATTTTCGTTCCCAATAACTGCCTCCATTGCTGTCTGCAGGAACCTCAAACTCACCAGCACAGAAGTCTGGGGGGGAAAAGAGAACGTTAGCATCTTGAAAAAAAAA
>NW_007600088.1:0-337 GCF_000523025.1 Cynoglossus semilaevis | reverse complement strand
ACTCCATTATATGGCAACTTACATTGTTATGAGTTGAAGTAAGGTGTTAAGTATTAGCAATAACCTATATACCATCAATATTTAGTAAATCAAATATACACTGTACACACAAGGGAATAAAAAAATAAATGCATCAGAAAATAATGCTCTGTGACGACCTACAGTGTTACATGTGTTATACATTGGTTCCCAACCACTGGGTCGTAGCTCAGTAGTGGACCATGTATTTTTCGGTACAGGCCAAACAGATAGAATAAAACAGTCTATTTTGATTGGGTTTTTTAAAATTACATTAGTCCGTATGGTATTTTATTTAGAAAAACAGACACATTCCACA
>NW_007600087.1:0-337 GCF_000523025.1 Cynoglossus semilaevis | reverse complement strand
CCGTCAACTGGACCAGATAATAAACAGCCTGGATGACAACACTGATCAGATGATCAAAGTAAACAGCACCACAAACAACCCCCTCCACCCCCTTACACCGCTCCCCTCTGTACATGTCTGAGACATTATCCGGACGCCAGGAGAAAGACCCCCATTTGTCTTAATGCCCACTGGGGTAAAAACAGAAACAGACACAGAGAGGAGTGACTCCAGCTACAGCGGTGGAGCTGCCTGCTCTCGTCTTTGTGTCTAAATGGATCCAGATGCTGACGGCTCCCTCTTATAGGGACGAGATCAACACAACACCGAGAGACAGCGGCGCACCCCAGTGGTCTAT
>NW_007600086.1:0-337 GCF_000523025.1 Cynoglossus semilaevis | reverse complement strand
ACTGTGAGTTTTGGGGGTAACTTGACCCAAACTTTTCTAAATCGATCGTTTCCATCACTGTGTTGGTCCTACTGAACTGAGTCACGTCTCGGACACAATATATTGACGTTCAATACACTGTGGTTCACAACAGTTGATACGTTAAAAGTTATTCACGCGTAGTTTTATTTTGGGTTGCCAGATTGGACCAAACCTACTTTAGCTCTAGTGTTTTTGCTTTTGTTCTACTGGCACTTAAAAGGCAACCAAAGACATTCAGGCTAAATTCCACTGATAAGCTGCTTAGCAACCTTTACACCCAGTGACTCCATAAACTTAAAGAAAAGGAGAAAAAAAA
>NW_007600085.1:0-337 GCF_000523025.1 Cynoglossus semilaevis | reverse complement strand
GCAAAGTTTTTGTTTCACTTCCGCATCTCAGTGCCAAGCTGGATCTTCAACTTCAGGTCTGATGCCTGGCTCGAGTCAGACCAGCCTCAGACAGTAGGTCCGCAGGCGTTTAAAGGTTTATATTTTTATCAGTTACCTGATGAAGTTACCTGATAAATAGTAAGAGTAATTTCTGGTCTAAAGGCTGTGATCTACTCACAGGTTCTACACTGAAGCACAACTGGTATCAATACAATACTAAGGTTAACATTCACAATAAACTACATTAAATTTTTAGTAAAACGGCAACTCCTTTAAAATGGTAAATGTGTAACAAGTCTCTGAGAGTCACTATATA
>NW_007600084.1:0-337 GCF_000523025.1 Cynoglossus semilaevis | reverse complement strand
TTTTTTTTTTCAGCTTTCAGATGCCTGGTGTATTTTTAATTGAAGCTATCCTTGCTCTAACCTTGCTATACATGTTTGTTATTCTTTGTTCCTCAGGATGGTGGAGCAGACTTCAGTTCACTCGGTGCTCAAGACATTTGGACAAGTGTATAAAGTCCCACATGACGTGTGCCGACTCATCCACACCCGTGTTGCTCTGCGGAGGGAGTTAACATTGGAGCAGCTCAATGTGGACAAACGTCTGTGGGACTTTCACGAAAAACTGATCCCCAATGTGGACAAGGTTTTAAGGAGAGCGGGACTGCTGAGCTCAGAGGGACAGAGCTGAAGGAGGAGA
>NW_007600083.1:0-337 GCF_000523025.1 Cynoglossus semilaevis | reverse complement strand
AAACAATATATCAATTATACATATTTCTCTCTAATTAAACATATTCTCCTCAACACATCTTCTAACAACACTTTTTCCTCTGTATTGTAACTTTACCTTAGATGTCACTCTGATCACTTCATTTCTAATCCTATCTGCACTCACTCAGAAAGAAAATCTTCGAATCTTTAAATCACGCAAAACAGGGCCACTGTCTAATAGAAAGAGAGTTTTTTAACGTAATTAGCAACATGTCCTTTAAATTTCCCTTTATGTACTGTAGAGCTTGAGTAAACAAAAAGAGGGAAGGATTGGCAGCAAGTGTTGGGTCAAAACTCAAAACTCAAAAGGTTGAATA
>NW_007600082.1:0-337 GCF_000523025.1 Cynoglossus semilaevis | reverse complement strand
CTGCAGCCGGGGTCGATTATGTGGGCATCAGTCGTAACCTGGACTTTGCCCCCGGTGTCAGCGTGCAGACCTTCAGGGTCTCCATCTTGGACGACCTTGGTCAGCCTGAGCTGGAGGGGCCGGAACACTTTGAGCTAGTGCTGTGCATGCCGGTGCAAGGAATTCTGGGAGAACCCGGAAAGGCTACGGTTTTCATCAACGACTCTGTGTCTGACTGTGAGTGACCAGATTCATTTGTCTTAATTAATCATGCAGCAGTAATGAGTAGTCAGACAGATACAAATCTAAGGTAGGAGTTTCCTCTACTTAGTGGTTAACACACTAACACTGCATGATG
>NW_007600081.1:0-337 GCF_000523025.1 Cynoglossus semilaevis | reverse complement strand
GCTGCTTTTATTTTGCCACGCTAGATAAGGGTAGTGTTTTTGTCATCTTTGTTATGGTTTTGTCTGACTTACCGGATGACGCTGGAGTCCACAGGTAGTGACAGGTAGTGTTACATTATTTTTGTCCTTGTTACGGTAGTTGGTCTCTTCATTAGGATCATTTCTCTTGTGTTATAAGGGTATTGACTCGATAATTAGAGATGCAACGATCCAACTTTTTCATTACCGATATTAGTCCGATATCATTGTTGAATCAATAGACTTTATACCTCACCGTCTTGCGGCGACTGAAATATAACCAATAGAACCAATATAAGAATTCACAGTTTTATTATTT
>NW_007600080.1:0-337 GCF_000523025.1 Cynoglossus semilaevis | reverse complement strand
TATACGGCACGGAACGCTCCAGAGTTGGACTTTGGGTTTATCGTATTTCTACACTAAAACAGATGCATAGGCTAACACTCACTACTAGAGTTTATATTGATGAGTTGCCTTGGATGCTTCCTGTACTGTAATGCTGAGGAGGCTGTATCTGCTGGTACGCTAGGGAAAGTCATGAGGAGAGACGTGTTTAGACGGAAAGATGGGCGGGGCCTAACAAAAGCGTTCCGACCAAAGCAGTCAAGTCAAAGAACATAAAAAGTTGGAGCTAGCTCAAAAGGCTACCTTCTTAGGGATTATGCTTAATTCAACTGAAGTTAATACATCTTTGTGTGTGTGT
>NW_007600079.1:0-337 GCF_000523025.1 Cynoglossus semilaevis | reverse complement strand
TCACGTTTGTCTTTTGTCTGCAAATGTTTTTCCTGCTATTTTCGGACATCTGCTGACATCTCTCTCTCTCGCCGATCCTGTTCCGTTCAGACACCACGCGTAAGAAGAAGAGTACAGAGAGCGAAGGAAAGGACTATCACTTTGTTTCCGTAAATACCTTTGAAGAGCACATCCTTAACCGCAGGTACTGTAGTTAAGGACAAATCTGGATTGTCAATGTTTGTTCGCAATTTTTTCGCAGCGAAAAGGTTGAGGATGGGGTCAGGAATTCAATCATTTAGGTCAAACTTACAGAATGCGTTGTATGTCGGTTTACGACGTCCTCGTCCTACGGTGT
>NW_007600078.1:0-337 GCF_000523025.1 Cynoglossus semilaevis | reverse complement strand
CCCACAAACGCACGTGTGTTTGTAACACTTCTGCTGAAACCACCGTCTGTCCATTTTCCGGTGCGTCTGTCTGCACAAGATTTTCTTCACCCAAAATGTAGCCACAGTTCTGCTTTATTTACTGAACATGTGACAGCCTCAGTCCACAGCTGCTCATCTCCACGGTGATGGAACTGCAGCAGTGTGTTAAAGATCAGCTCACTCTCTCTGACCCTCAGCGATCACAAGACAAACAGTGAAAATGTCACTGGCCCTTTTTTTAAAGGTAGCTGGAACAGAGTGGAGTATGAGGTCAGACACTGCCAGCAGCAACGTTTATATATATATATATATATAT
>NW_007600077.1:0-337 GCF_000523025.1 Cynoglossus semilaevis | reverse complement strand
TTAAACAGACAAGGATCTGTTACAGACTGTAAATTCTAATTTTCTTAAATTTAATTTTCAAGCTTCTTAATTCTGGGGCAAAAAACACAAGTGTTATTTTTATTCCTTTGAGCTGTAATTGATTCTGCGTACCCACTACTTGTTCATTGTTCATTGTTCATCATGTTTATATCATTAGCCTCGCAGCAACTACTTCAGTCATATTTGTGCAAAATTACAATATCAGATCAACTGCACTCTCCTAACGCTGCTGATCCCTGTGCCTTATGGGCTGTATCCTCAACCAATTAGGGTGTTTGTCTTTTTTAAATCTTAGCAATTATGTTATGAAGTGAAC
>NW_007600076.1:0-337 GCF_000523025.1 Cynoglossus semilaevis | reverse complement strand
CGGACTTAATTACTACAATTAGAAAGGCTTTCTGGAGGAGGCTAGCTGAGAAGCTAGCTGTAAAAAAAAAAAAAAAAGTCATGTCTTGTGAATCCTAGCGTTTGCTGATGCAGTACTTAATCTGCTTTAAGACCTAGGTTTGCAATAGAAGGTCTGTGACCCCAATGGGGTCCGCAGCAGTACTACAGGGAGCTTCTGGAACTCTGTACACAAATTCTAAGGATCATTTTTTATTTTTTATTTTTTTCTGGCTGCCCTACACACTGTACTGTACAATGTTACAGTGAAAATGTTTTTATATGGAGCAGGTGTCACCAACTGTATTTGTCAGAAGACA
>NW_007600075.1:0-337 GCF_000523025.1 Cynoglossus semilaevis | reverse complement strand
TTGGTTTCAGTTTAGTCACAAGGTAATAATTTAGGCTAAACACACAACATATGGCTGCTCCGTTGATGTTTTCCAGTTGGTGTCAGATTTGTCCGATTTTATTGTGTTTGATTGGTCTGTGTCTGCACTCGGGTTTGGGTTTGGTTTCGTCTTCACAGGAAATCAAACTCTACCCCTCTTAGGTTTTCTTTCACCCGCTCCGTACTCTCACCAGAGATCGCGGTGTCATCGGCAAACATCATGGTCCCTGCGGCCCTCCAGCCTGACCTCATCTGTCAACCTGTCAACCTGTCAGATGCTTTTCAGCAGAGCAAAACAAAAAGATGCTTAGAACTGA
>NW_007600074.1:0-337 GCF_000523025.1 Cynoglossus semilaevis | reverse complement strand
CATCTTCACACCAACCACAGTTTACAGCTGGATGAAGAGCATCAGTGAGTGAGCAGCACGTCTGTAGGACGACACAGAGTAGACCCTCAGGGGTCAGAGGTCATCCCGGGGGTCATCCCTGCATCTGCTCCTGCTAGGATCAGAAAACAAGAACTTTCTGCAAAGGATGAGAACTGCTGCCGACTGTGCTCGACCTGCAGGTCATGTGGCAGTACTGCAGTAGTACTACAGTATTCAGCTGGTGACTGTGATGAACATGAACATGGGACTATGACACTTACACTTATAAACCCACATACACAACGGAGAACATGCCTGCTCACACATCTGCCTTACA
>NW_007600073.1:0-337 GCF_000523025.1 Cynoglossus semilaevis | reverse complement strand
CAGGGAAGACAGATGGTTTGAGAGAAGAGTGAATAAAGCCATCTCTGTCAGCCTGGAGAAACCATCACTCAAAAGAGGCGGATTAAGACACAACCTCGCATCCACACCTTAAGCAGTTAGTTAGAACTGGAGAAGCTTATTGGATAACAGGTGAAACGTCTTATGATATGATATTTTGAATCTGTTGATTGTCTTTTACCTGATTGTATCAACTGATAGACAGTCACCGTTCAGCTTACTTGCTGCTTTTTTTTACTAGGGATGACTGGATCTGGCACTCGGGATCGGTACCGGTCTGGGATTGGTCAAAGTTTAAAGATTGATCATCATGAAAAAA
>NW_007600072.1:0-337 GCF_000523025.1 Cynoglossus semilaevis | reverse complement strand
AACTGAAGTTGGAGTTCGGTTAATTTAGTCAGTTATCCGTGATTAATTACATAACTGTCAATACAGTAGTTAACTTGAGATGGGTTGAAAATTAACTGCAAATTCCCTCCACATCAAGAATGATATTTTCCCAGGATTTGAGTACTCATGTAGACATGGGCGTCGACATACAGTATGTATGTCAAACTATGGCCCGCGGGGCCAGATACGGCCGGCTGTTCTTTCCGACTCAGCCAGGCAAACACTGGTATAAGATATAGACTGACATCCTTTTGCTCTATGCATTATAACGAATTGACTGTAATGTCTATTGGTGCCACTAGATGGCGGAAGACAA
>NW_007600071.1:0-337 GCF_000523025.1 Cynoglossus semilaevis | reverse complement strand
TGTTAAAAGGCTATTGGATTGCATTCAGGAAAATAAATAATAACAATACTTTAATACTAATTTGAGGGAATTAACCAGTGATATCATATTGATATTGATATCATATGTTGTTTTTTTTCTAGTTTCTTCTTGGTGTTTGGGCCAAGGATCTCAACAGTCGAGAGGACCATGTTAAGCGGAGTGTTCAGGGCAAACTGGCCAGTGCTACACACTCTCAGACAGAGTCTTATCTCAAGCCACTTTTTAGGAAACTCAGAAAGAAGGTATTGTTTTTACTGTGTGTGAAATCTTTATTTCTGTTTTATTTTGAAGACCAGGCGTGGGCAAACGTTTTGAC
>NW_007600070.1:0-337 GCF_000523025.1 Cynoglossus semilaevis | reverse complement strand
GTTGTGCTTGTGGTTCCTGGTGGTCTTAAACTAATATAAATTTGAGTCATTGTCCAAATACTATGCTTCTTGAGAACTCCATAAACACAAAGAAGGATGTGTCCTATGAGAGTCAGATATTAAATTGAAGTAGTTCAATAAGTTAAATGAGTTGATGGAATTTGTACTGTAGTTAACTCAATTATCATAATTATATTTTCTCATTCATTAACCACTCAGTCTGTACTCTGACACTACAACAGGTCTGTCTGTTGATTAAGCCTCACATGTCATGGTTCTATTTCCTCAATGTTGGTCCTGTAATAGCGCTGGCTAGTAAGGCATTGTGGGATATTCA
>NW_007600069.1:0-337 GCF_000523025.1 Cynoglossus semilaevis | reverse complement strand
ATTTAGATATGTTAAGCACTGTTTAGCAATATTATTCTGGTAGGTTATCTTGTATCATACGACATTTTTGTTCCTCTTTCCTTGAGGTATTACATGAAAATGAGCTTGCATTATTACATTACAAGACTCAGGTTTGTGGAAGAAAACAAAATCACAAAATACACACATACACGCAGTATAAGGTGTTACAGAGTTCAATTGAATGAATTGCCACAGTTGTAAACTCACCGTTCTCCTGTCCCCGCGCATGTATACACAGCTGCAGCAGCAGCGTGAACAGCTGTATTTTACGGCTCCCCATTCTACACGGATGGAGTTCTCCTCCAATAAAAAAAAA
>NW_007600068.1:0-338 GCF_000523025.1 Cynoglossus semilaevis | reverse complement strand
GGTCCTGGAGACCAGAGTCTAGAGCCACCACCCAGACTGGACCAGGTGAGGTTCAGGACCAGCTTGGACAGTGGACACAGCCTGAGTCTGGGTGAGGTTCTTGGACAGATCTGGGTCAGATTCATAACCAGACCAGTGCTGCTGCTGATGAACCACAGAATTTACCGGACTAATGACATCATTCATCAGGGTCTGGAGCTGGATTTAGGTCAAAGACCAGGAGAGTGAGACCGACACATTTAGCAGCTCATCAATCAGAGGGACACCAAGCCAGGGAGGAAAAGGGATTTGGTTCGCTTACCTTTAGCAACCAGCAGGAGGAGGAGCAGCAGCAGGAG
>NW_007600067.1:0-338 GCF_000523025.1 Cynoglossus semilaevis | reverse complement strand
CGCCGCACCGCGGCACCTAGCCCCGGGTGCACTTGGCTATATCTGCGTCTGACATGTCTGCCGTATGTATTATCAAAGCCTGTGTCAGCGCCGAGCTGAATGGGAACAAAAGGGAGACCTCCATTAATGATTAACTGTTCTAAAAGCCTGGGCTTTTGTATTCCCATGGAGCCCGGGCTATCTGGCCGCCATGTGACACGCTCACAGCGTTTTTCGAGCAGATTGGGGGAAAGCTAGTGAGCAAACACAGGTGCTTTGCAGCAGCTACGCCGACGCTGTCAGGGACAACCACAAACAAGGAGAGCTATGCCTGGCTAAATGAATCCTCACCCCCCCCC
>NW_007600066.1:0-338 GCF_000523025.1 Cynoglossus semilaevis | reverse complement strand
AAAAAAAGAAAAAAAAGAAAAAGAAATGCCTTGAGAATCATTTTTCCCAGAGGCTTATGTACATTTTACAAAACTTGTTTTGGCTGACACAAAAACTCTGGTAACCTTTCCCTTCTTGTCAGTAGCAAAAAAATCAACATGAAAACAAAGATGCTGAGAAATGTCACTCTGGTCTCTTTCAACAGGTTGCACTGATGTGAGAGATTTACTAAAAAACACACACTCACATGTTTTCAACTAGTGGCACAGGAAGAACACATCTCATTAGAGGTGAACGGTGTCACTAATATGCTGTTGTATCACTCCACACCTGCCCAATCTGTGTCTGTTTCCATGAC
>NW_007600065.1:0-338 GCF_000523025.1 Cynoglossus semilaevis | reverse complement strand
TTTGGCATACCTGGTAATCTGGGAAAACAAATATTATACTGTTACATGTCATTTGGCAATTTAAAACTCTCGTAAAACCTCAAACATGAGCAATAAATGACGAGAAATAAATAGCAAACCAGATGTAAAAAAAGGGTGGCTTCATTTACATTTTACTGAAAGGTGTAACTGTGTTTGGGCAGATTGTGAAAAATGATATCCAAATATTTGTAGTCAGTTTGTAGTCAGTTTGTAGTAAGTATTCTTTTAGAAGCATTGTTATGTTATGAAGTTATGAAGTTTACATGAAAAATCTACAAAAAAATGCCTTAACATAAAATTATTTTGTATTATTATTT
>NW_007600064.1:0-338 GCF_000523025.1 Cynoglossus semilaevis | reverse complement strand
TGACATAAAAGTAACACAACACACACACAAAAAAACTGTAGACAATTTAGTTTGTGGTTGATGAGGTTTTAAATCATAGTGATAGCTAGTGCTGTGACTAGAGTCAGCTGATTTATATGTCCGTCTCCACACCTTGTTTCCAAAAAATAAAAAAAAATAAAAAATACAAACCAAAAAAGGAGCTGCAGTGATGGATTGAGCTGCTGCTGAAAGTGAGAGGAGGAAAATAACTCAGCTTTGGAGAAAGAGAGATTATTGTACATTGTGGCCATACTCCATTTTGAATGATATCATCATTTTAATACTAATATATAATTTCAAAATTATGTAATTCATTG
>NW_007600063.1:0-338 GCF_000523025.1 Cynoglossus semilaevis | reverse complement strand
CGTGGTGTTGCCTCGTCGTGATGAGAAGGCGTTGCCCGTCTGTGAATGTCACTGGAGGGAACTGTAAAAAGTACTGTAGTATCAAATATTCCAGTGTACACATTATATTTGAGGCGCAGGCCTCCAACATGAGGCGCAGGCCTCCACCGTGGACATCATCGCACTCAACCCTGACGTGTCGGAGGAGCTGCAGCCTCTCTGGATTATTTTTATCCAGTTCTTCTTCGGGGGCCTGTCAGTCAGCCGGTTCACCGGTTCTAGGTCGTTTCCGCCGCTCTGTGTTCCACACCAAAGCTGAGCGATCGAGGCAGCGTAGAACAAAAGGCGCCCTCCACGTC
>NW_007600062.1:0-338 GCF_000523025.1 Cynoglossus semilaevis | reverse complement strand
TTTTGTTTGCTGTAGAACCCTCAGTATTCCAGCACCAGCACATATGTGATCTACGCTCACCTGCTGAGGCAAATTGCAGCTCTGTCTGAGGCCGATCATCACTTCCTGGTTCACTGGCTGAAAAAGTAAGAAGAATTGGCTAAATTAGTTAGTTTAATATTTTCACTTGGTTGGGGAACTGCTTTTTCTTGTGTGTTTGCATCAAGTTTAAATGTCGTTTTGTTATTTTGTGGTCTAAATGTTAAACTGGGACTAAAACCAGGTTTTCCCATGTGTCAGGCTTTCAGCACGCAGGTTCAGGCAGTTGGTAGAGCGCCTCCTGCAGTTCATCTCTACGC
>NW_007600061.1:0-338 GCF_000523025.1 Cynoglossus semilaevis | reverse complement strand
AAGTAGAACATTTATATACATACAAATATAACACGAGAATAATAAAGACTTTTAATTAAGATGATAAAATATGACTTTAATTTAAAACAAAAGCAATAAGCAATGCGAGATAACTTATCGACGTGATACCTGAAATAATTACGGCATGAAAATTAAAAAGAGACAATCGATTCAAATACATAAATAAAAAAAACTGAACATGTTTGAGCTAACTTATAAACCACCACCACTCTCACCTACTGCCGCTCGACTCGCCTGATACTCACTTGATACTTTATCATATGCATTTTATGTTAATTTCTTCGTGCTGCGACCACTAAATGATATATCTCACCTTA
>NW_007600060.1:0-338 GCF_000523025.1 Cynoglossus semilaevis | reverse complement strand
GGGGGGAATTCCACAGTGTAGCATGGCTCCACTTGGACCGCCACAGGGTTTTCTGTAACCATGTATTGATAACAGTGTATCAGATCAACTGCGTTGTGCAGGAAATAACCGTTGTTGGTGTTTCCACCTGCTTCACAGAAACACAGGGTGAAAAAAAACTAAGCAACTTCTACCAGTGACACCTGGACAAAAGTATTTTCTTAACATTACTCTTTGAAGATAAACTTTTTTCCCCCAGTTCCATTTATGCATGGATTCCTGCAATTTACCTAAAATAAGAGACAAAAAAGTTTTACTTCTTATTGCTTTTACTTTACAAATGCCACATAATAGCAGCA
>NW_007600059.1:0-338 GCF_000523025.1 Cynoglossus semilaevis | reverse complement strand
AATCCCGGTTAGAGCGGTTGGCATCACCCTTTACTTAGCCTCAACCTGCAAAGATGGCTGGATCAGGTAGGATATCTGGTTAAAAAAAAAAATGGTTCCAATGTGACTTTTCAGTTACTTTCTAAACGAGCAGTCAACTCAAAGTGATTCTTTGTGTGAATGTACTGGTATTTGACTGCAGAGTATGCTCACTGCATAGTGTTATTGCACGGTATTTCGTAACGTATTGCTCTTTTACCGTTTACAGGTGACACAGTTACAATCGGAGAAATTACCTACAATATTAAAACACCCCGGAATCCAGAACTTGTTCCAATACAACACAGTATGTCACGTCA
>NW_007600058.1:0-338 GCF_000523025.1 Cynoglossus semilaevis | reverse complement strand
CGGGGGGGGGGTATTTGACAGTGTGTGGTGCTCAGCGGCCCCAAGGCGCAGCTCTGCTGAGGCTGAGACACCCGGCAGGGGAAGGTGCTGAGGTAGCTGAGAGAGGACGTGGGGGCCGCGGGCGAGTGAAGACGCAGCAAGAAAAATAATCCGTCCCAGCAACTCTCGTACGATCATCAGTTACTGGGCCTGGAGCCGAAACAAATAAAGGAGTTTGAAGGAATTTATTTACAATTAGTCTCTGAAAACAACTGATCTGAAGAAACGTTTGACGATGATCGTGAGTTTCACAAAGTCGAGACGTTTGAAACGCCTCGTCGACTGTGGTCGACTTCACC
>NW_007600057.1:0-338 GCF_000523025.1 Cynoglossus semilaevis | reverse complement strand
AGAAACGAGCAGCGATGCTGCCACCAGGACCACGGCCTTCCACTGTGATGACTGCAGCAGAGAGTTTGGGTCACGCAGGCGACTGTCACCGGCGCTGAGACGATCATTTGTCGACACCAGGGAGAGAGACACCATCAACAGGTAAGAGAAGAAGAAATTGCTTTGTGTGCAGTGTTTGAAAGCTGATACACAGTTGCAAGTGTTTGTGCGGACTCTGATGGATTTTTATTTAGTGGCAAAATGTTGGTGTTGGCAGTTGCAAATCTTGGGTCTTTGTTTTTAATATTTCTACAGATGAGTAGACTTTTGAAAACCTTGTTGGTATAAAAGTATGAATT
>NW_007600056.1:0-338 GCF_000523025.1 Cynoglossus semilaevis | reverse complement strand
ATGTGTGTGTGTGTGCATTTGTTTTGAGTCAGGGGCCCCAACTCTGAAGTATCCAACTCAAGCGTGCTGAACTTATCTGTCGTCATATCTGAATGTTCCGGATTATTAATGTGAACTCTTTACAGCCATGTACAGAAAACAATATGGAGCACATTTGCACAAACATTTGGCCGCCATGTTTTTGTGCTTCACATGTGGGACATTCTTCTCGTCAAGTGCAGACAAGTTAAATTCCTTCACCTTGTATCAGCCAAAAAATAATTTAGGCGTTCTGTACTTTTGGGTCCTGCCCTGGGCAGAGTCAGGGCTGCGCAGCAGGAACCTTTAGAGGCAGGAGG
>NW_007600055.1:0-338 GCF_000523025.1 Cynoglossus semilaevis | reverse complement strand
AAGTGTACCGGCTTTTACGTATACGAAACTCAATATACAAAATATGGGGCGTCCCATGTTTTCAGGTGTCATTGTCGTTCTACAGGGAGTGTGTTAAACTGCTTCTAAATGGTCTAAAAATGTGAACACAGCAAAAACATAAACAGGAACGTCTCATTGCCTCACCGTGGTTCTCTGTGTCTGTGTTTTTACGAGAATGTCATAAAATGTTGTGATGCTGCAGCAGCAGGATATAGTCAAGCTTATATTCTCCACGCAGCCTTTCACTACTTTAATAAGCTGCTTCCGTCTCCATCCTCTGTCTATGAAGATCACCCCCACAGCCTCCCCCTTCCCCT
>NW_007600054.1:0-338 GCF_000523025.1 Cynoglossus semilaevis | reverse complement strand
GAGAGGTGGTTAACTTTTTTGCCTGACGTCAAGAGTGTCAACAGTTCGATCCCTGCCGGGAGGAGGATTTGTTTAAAGTGCACACGATGTTGCTGTGTTGTACTTCAAAACCATTCAGTGTCAGGTCAGGACGGGGTGAGACGCCCACGTCAACAACGTCCCCTCATTCAGCTAATTCAGGCCGCAACAAAACGCATGAACACAAACACACGTGGGGGAAGAGACGGCGTCGAACCGTCGACGACTGTGTGCCTCATCGGTGCGCTGCTCGGTTAACTCAGAGTCTGTGGTTTTAAGACGCCGTGATCCATATAAAACATCCCGCAGCCATTAAAGGC
>NW_007600053.1:0-338 GCF_000523025.1 Cynoglossus semilaevis | reverse complement strand
ACACAAAGTAAAAACACGGTTCTTAGGTATGGGGCCTCACACTCTCTTTTGTCTATCGTCTTGGAAACCGTGGCACATGTGTCTGTCTCTGGGTGCAGCGTGACGGGAGCTGCGAACTTGTCAACATTCAGCATCAAAAGCCCAATGCAAATAGCTTCAGGTCATAATGCAAACTGTAGTCTCTGGCCGCACAGTGGCTGGCGGGTCAGCTGTCTGCTTATCAAACAGACGAGCACACACTGCCCTCAAGCTGGAGGTTAAAAACTTCCCTGGAGGTTTGAAAACGAACCAGGGAGAGAAGAAGTAAAAATAGAAACATATTATTACAGTAATGTAAC
>NW_007600052.1:0-338 GCF_000523025.1 Cynoglossus semilaevis | reverse complement strand
CTTTTTGAATGAGTTCGTTCAAAAAGCAAAGGAAACGAATGAGTTAATTACAACCATTAGAAAGATATTCAAATGGGTGTAATGACGACGGTAAGAAGAGTGTCTACTATTGTATGTCCCGGAGCTAATTATTGTTACATTGTTTGCAAAGTAGCTCTTCGTATTACTATTTGGGAGCCCTATTTAAAAAAAATTTCAACACCAGTGTCATAAAATCAATCATACAATGAAGGCATATTACTGACATGTTATTTAATACCTTACTTTTCTAATTCTTGACACTCTTTATTGAACATTTTAATAAAGATGCATTCTTTCTTTTTTGTAATGGGGATTGC
>NW_007600051.1:0-338 GCF_000523025.1 Cynoglossus semilaevis | reverse complement strand
AACTGTTAAAGGAACTTAAAAAAACAATAACTGAGAATTAAATATCTACCAGTAGAAGCCAAAAAAAATTTATTTCAGTTTCCCTTTATTTGAGTTTGCGGCCCCCACAATATCTCTCCAGAAGAACTCTGTGCCCCACAAATATAGTTGGTGACCCCTCTCTAATTAACTCTAATTAACTACCAGGTACATTAATGTATTTCGCATATCAGCCATACACTAAAGTACACAGATACAACTTTTTATTTACTTTTTTTCCCTAATTAAACCCTCGGTAACTGACACAGTAGAAAAAAAACAGTCTTTCTCTAACAGTCAGCGCCCTCTGGTGGTCCTGT
>NW_007600050.1:0-338 GCF_000523025.1 Cynoglossus semilaevis | reverse complement strand
TGCTGACGATTGCCAAAAAAAGCAAGATGGTCCCCTTTTAAACGTAAAATTTAAAACTCTGAGCAAATCTGAACTAACATAAATAATGGGCGAAATATGTTTTTGTTAATGTGTTCATCCTAATCAAAATGAACATGCTTTCATTTCTCCACGTAGGTCACATGGCCAAATCTGCTAATTAACACAGCAGGTGTCAGACATCTTTAGCACTAGAGGACAAGTGTTCTCACTCTCATTGGAGTTGTTATAATGAGGCTATATTTAGGCTGAAGCTAAAGTTTGAGCGTTGCTATGCAGATGTTTGTTGTTTCTATTTATAGGATTTGCACATTTTTAGC
>NW_007600049.1:0-338 GCF_000523025.1 Cynoglossus semilaevis | reverse complement strand
CATGCACATGATAAACTGCACTTTTTTGTGGAAACTCTTAAGTCACAACCACTGACTTCTAGTTGCAGGTCTGCAGGGCTCGGATCAGGACAGAGAGGACCTACAGGCCCGCCTGAGGTCGGCTGAAAGCAGAGCAGAGGAGCTGGCAGAAAGCCTGAGAGAAGCCTCCTCCAACTTGGATCAGTACAGAGCCATGGCTCAGAGCCTGGAGGAGTCGCTGGATAAAGAGAAGCAGGTGCAAAAACTTCCCACCATTGTTCCTGCTCTGGATGAATTGAGCTGTGGTTTCTATAAAAATCACTGGAGAATTTACTTTAAAAACATGTGGCACAAATTAA
>NW_007600048.1:0-338 GCF_000523025.1 Cynoglossus semilaevis | reverse complement strand
AGTTGCAGTAACAGCTGTGACCACAGGGCAATGTGCGGATGTGTCACACCCAGATACACATATTTTTATCTTTTCTCTTTGCATAGTGCAGCAACACTCACAAACCTGGGTGAAGCATTCACACCTGTCTGTCTGTGATTCACTGTTTTTTCACACCTGGCTTTTAGTTTCTCAGTAGTTCTAACTCCTTCGATTACATTTGATGAAAGCTAATGAAGAAAAACTTTTAATTTGTATAGTATATTTAAAAAAAAGTCAGATGGGTCAGAAGAATAGAACAAACAAACCCAAAACAATATTTTAACCCTTGACAAAAAAACAAAACAAACAAACAAACA
>NW_007600047.1:0-338 GCF_000523025.1 Cynoglossus semilaevis | reverse complement strand
TTTTTTAATACAATATGTTTCATTGGCAAAGCAATCAAACGATTAATTACTGTGTTCCTTTCAACGTGGGTCAGAAAATATGATAAAATACCCGCAGTGTTGAATCTGTAAGTGTCTGGGGCTTTACTGTGATGTTGGTGTGTGTGATCCAGCAGTGTGTACGAATAATAATGTGTGTATTGACTACGTATCAGAGCAATGATAAATAAATGAATATACACGTTTTAATCTGACATCACACATTTCACAATTTCCCAAATTAACACCATTAATACGTTCACTTTGAACTTTAACGTAATCGTAACGGCAACAAAATAGCTAAATAATAATAATTTAAT
>NW_007600046.1:0-338 GCF_000523025.1 Cynoglossus semilaevis | reverse complement strand
AAACTGTACTCACTACAGTCATTTGTTAAACTTGCTTCTGAAGGAAACATATCAATTTGTTCGTGCCTTCGCATATCGTTTCGACTCTCGGGCTTGCTAATTTCTTCTTTAGGTCACATCTACATGCCGTAATTGGCAGTAGGACCCTTGAATCCAATAATGTGCACTTCATTTTCTGCTGCAGATGCCATCTTTACCGGTATTAGCCTCACACCAACATCATGAGGGATATTATTTTCTTTCTCCAACCTTTAACTGAAGACACATGTCTTGGGAGGGATGTCAAAAATATGTCTCTCATTAACACCACCATTGGATCGTCTCTCCTCTCCTCTCCT
>NW_007600045.1:0-338 GCF_000523025.1 Cynoglossus semilaevis | reverse complement strand
AATATTTTATAACCCAACCTGCAGTTCCTCCGTGGACCCCTAGGATACCTGTCTGTCATCATCAGTGTCTCACCTCCGGGGAGTCCGTCCCAAACTTCCAGCCAGTCGTACTTGCATTCTCCTTCTCCGCCTGGTAAGGGGTCGTTCTCCAGGTCAAAGGTCAGGAAGCTGAGGGTGACATCCATGCTTGGGGGAACGATGATGATGAAGGAACACTCCAGGTTGTGAGGGTACTTGTCTGGGAATCCAGGAGACTCGATGAGACCCAAAGGACTCGTGAAGTTACGCGAACAGTCGGAACCTGGAATTGACAGACGGACATGTGACACGTTAGAGAA
>NW_007600044.1:0-338 GCF_000523025.1 Cynoglossus semilaevis | reverse complement strand
GTCTGTCCTGTCGTATTTATGGCAACGTTTTTTTATTCACTTCAGGCTGAGAATGTTCACTCAACCGAAGCGGTGGACAAAGAGAAATTCTTAAGCTAGCAAAACACTGGATGTATTTTGTTTGATTTAAGATGGTCAAATCACTCAAATCGTACATATATATGTACAGTGTAATATATAGCAATATATATATCCACCAAGCTGTAGAGTAGACAACTGTAATCTTCTGAGGTTTAATACCAGCCACACCAAGGCGTGTTCAGTTTATAGAGGTTATTTTTATTTTTCCTTCCAAAAGCAGGAATCCTGCGTGGTGAGATCAAAGGTCTTTTTTTTTT
>NW_007600043.1:0-338 GCF_000523025.1 Cynoglossus semilaevis | reverse complement strand
GTGTGTGTGTGTGTGTGGAGCTCTGTTCATAGGGCAGGATGCGGGTTTTTGGCACTTTCAATAAAATGGTGAGAAATTCCCTCAACCTCAAAGACTTGACTTCAGTGGCCCCTGTTTTCCTTCATGTCTCTATTTTAAGCCATTTTAAACAGAAACCCCAAACCGTCGAATGGAGAAGGGGGGCATTTGATTATTAGAATCGTTTCTTCCTTCCTCCTCCGGTTTTCTCTCTCTTTCCCAAGAATCGTGTGAAAAGTTATCTAGACAATCAAAGATGTATTTATAGCCATATTATTTTATATGTGAATTAATGTTGAACACACTTTAGCTTTAGCTAC
>NW_007600042.1:0-338 GCF_000523025.1 Cynoglossus semilaevis | reverse complement strand
TCAGTATTGGTCCCATATTGACATGACATGAAAAAGCGGTATCGAGCCATCCCTGGGTAAAACCGAAGCTGAGAGACAATTGTCAACTTGTCACATGTCTTCTGTAGAATAAGATGGTAGTGCTGCCCACTGAAGAGGCCAACCTGTCAGATATTGACTACCTGGTGCCTACCCATGATGAGAAGGGTCATTCCATCGCTGAGTGGAAGAGGCAGGTCATGGTGAGACAGCTGCAGGCCAGGCTGCTGGACGAGGAGGACCAGAGGAGAAAGGTAATGTCTTTGTCAGGATGTTAAGATTATTAAACTGGGTAAAAACTATACTACTAATAATAATTA
>NW_007600041.1:0-338 GCF_000523025.1 Cynoglossus semilaevis | reverse complement strand
AAGTTAACCAATAAATAAATGTTGTATTTTATTACATGTTTTTATTCACTGAACAACCCACTGTCAAGTTGGTCTGAGTCGTTTGCTAGTTGGTGTTTCAAGGTCATTATAAAGTCTTTAGGCACACACATTTAATTTGTAGTTTGTCCATGTGTATCCCTTTGTTTGAGAACGTTTGAACATTTTGATATCCTATATATACATGATTTTTCTACATGTGCATCAATTACACCATTTTGTTTTTCAGATTTTAAGTCAGTTCTACATTACAACTTTAACTATTAATTGTAAATTAAACAATACATTGTCTAACAGGTGGTTTTTGAAGAAGAACTTTG
>NW_007600040.1:0-338 GCF_000523025.1 Cynoglossus semilaevis | reverse complement strand
AGTGTCCACATCCAGAGTCCTTGGCCTCTGACTTACAGGGAGAACAGTGGAGCTCTCGTTCCTGGGTAAATTTCTTTCATCTGCCCTAATCAATGGTGTAACTCCATGTAACGATGCACTAAGGCCTTATTAATGGATCCATGGGCGCCTTCACAAGTACGGATCAATACACTATAGACACTTCAGAAAATGACTTGACGCTGGGTACCCAAGGGTGACTTCACTCCCAGTATTTAGGTTTCTGTTGAAGTAACTCTTACCGCAGAAGTTCAAGACACTCTGAGGTGGAGAGGAAAAACAACAAATCCATCCTTTACAGTACTGCAGTAAACCACGTA
>NW_007600039.1:0-338 GCF_000523025.1 Cynoglossus semilaevis | reverse complement strand
AGAAGAAGTGACTCTGGTGAATCAACACCCAACCACTGATAAACCTGCAGCAGGACCTGCAGCAGAACTGCATTGACACAGCTTCAAACACCAGCCTCTTTTATTCTAGGGTCAAGGCTGCAGCTCAGGGCTAGGTGTGATCTCTGTACTAGTTTACTATCGTTAACTTCTATATTCATCCATTTTAATTTACTTTTATTCGACAAATCAAATCTCACTTCAGGGCATTTACTGTAAGCATTTAGTCATAAAAATGTATTCTGGTCAAATACATCTTTTTTTAATTCACTCTATTCTTATTTCTGTTCTGCCTCTTTTTTTATTGTGTTTTTTGCCAC
>NW_007600038.1:0-338 GCF_000523025.1 Cynoglossus semilaevis | reverse complement strand
AGGAGCAGGTTTAGTTTACTGTCATCACTGATCTGCTAATGGACACTTGTCATCGCTAGAGGACAAGTAAAATAAAATGAATCAATGCTGTGAATATTTGCAAGTTATCTTATGAATCAACAGTGTTGTAGAATCTCAGTACGTGATTGTGAAGCAGAGTATCGTAATATTTCAGTGTTGAAGTTCCTCTGTGTCCAGTGGAGGTTATTGTTCATTTAAAGTTGTATGAATGTATTTCTACAGGGATATCAAGTAATAAACATGTTCAGCATCAGTGGATCCTAATGATTATGTGGCAGAAGATCAGACCAGTGCAGAAACACACACACACACACACA
>NW_007600037.1:0-338 GCF_000523025.1 Cynoglossus semilaevis | reverse complement strand
AAACAAAAGGTGACTCTTCAGTGCATGAAAAACCAAAGAAATATGCTAATAAAAACAACAAGAATAAGGACCAACTTGACATTTTAATTTACATAATAAATGATAAAATCTAAAAAGGTCTTTATAAATACTGTTTGTCTTTATGTATGGACATCACAGTGTAGTTGTGTAACATATACTGACTGTGTGAAAAGCGTTGAGTGATAGGAGTTCCTGGATACGGATAAGTGCGACTTTCCCACTGGATATTTCCTTCCTGGACAGCTCTCAGGAAACCGTGATAGCACTGATAGGCAACACCTAGGTTTGAAAAATAAATAAATATCACAAGAAAACAA
>NW_007600036.1:0-338 GCF_000523025.1 Cynoglossus semilaevis | reverse complement strand
TTTCAACAGAAAGTGAGCAGAGCTTCAGTTCAGATCCCTACCACCAGGGCAGTAATACACACCAGTACACACTCTGTTTTTTCAAATACTACTTCAAGTATTTGAACGAAGTATCTGTGACTTTTTTTTTTTCCCATCAAGCCGCAGGACTGACCTGTAGTTGAGGTCACCGAGGGTCAAGTCACGGAGGGAAGTTGATTATTTATCATTGCAGTTGGAGGAGAACGGTTTGATCATCTGGTCAGAGGAGCTCTGATGTCACAGGTGCTCAGTGTCAGGGCATGATGGGAAATTCTTGTCCTCGTGGACCTGGCCAAAGCAGCCATATGCTGAGAGAG
>NW_007600035.1:0-338 GCF_000523025.1 Cynoglossus semilaevis | reverse complement strand
ACACACACACACACACACAGACTCCAGCTCCAGTGTAGCCGTAGCTTAGCTTAGCATCAGGAGTCTTTCTTGACTTCACCAACGATCAGTCTGATCCGTGGAGCCACAGTGCGGTCAGATCTAAGTATCTAGATAAAGGATGTTGATCGTTACTGATTATTTTTGGTGCCGCCTTCAGGTCGGTGGTGGTACTGTTTACTGCGTACAGGGCCTTGGTCTGTAGAAGAACGATCTGGACCGCAGGCAGGTTCATTCATTCTTCACTTATTAATATGGACGGATCGATCCGATACTCCGGGTTGGTTATCGGCCAAATATCGGTCGAGATTTTCAGGATC
>NW_007600034.1:0-338 GCF_000523025.1 Cynoglossus semilaevis | reverse complement strand
GTTCCCATGTGGACGTGTCCTCAGTCTAAGAACACCTCGTATAATCCTGTTTCCAAAAATGTATTTTGAAGATTTATTTTTACATTTTCAATATTTTTGACCTTGAAAATCCTCTCCCCCTCACGAAATATTCAGACAACTGTCATCAGGGGAGTCCTGCTGGGAGGGCTGGGTACTGCACCATACTGTATCTTAGTGTTACCTAATACAGCACAACCTCCCAGAAATGATCAGGTTTTATCAGCACCAGCGTTGGGATGAGGTAATGGAAGTAGACGGCAGACAGAGGCAGCGCTGTACGCTCTGAGGAGCAGTGGCAGCTCCTGGCCATGCCTGGC
>NW_007600033.1:0-338 GCF_000523025.1 Cynoglossus semilaevis | reverse complement strand
ATTTACACACATACTCACACATATATATATACATATACTGCAGACAGTGCCAGATGATGTGTGAGAGACATCTACACCTAAAGTGTATTCAACCATACAAGACCTGTATAAATACATTTAATGAAGACGTGACTGTGGTAAATATATAGAGCGATACTGTAGATCTGAAATAAACACAACCCAAGTAGCAAACCAAGAATTATACTTGAATTATATTTCATTATCAAATCAAATATTTGATCATAATCAAATATGATTAAAACTTTTTTTTCTGTATACTGCTGGGATGTTATGCAAGACGAAAATGAAAAAATGTCAAGCAAAACTTGCAAAACTAT
>NW_007600032.1:0-338 GCF_000523025.1 Cynoglossus semilaevis | reverse complement strand
TGTGTGTGTGTGTGTGATGGAAAAGATGGAGGAGGACAGAGTGTGATTTCTGTCAGTGCTATCATGCTTAATAGAACTGAAGAAGGCGAAAGAGAGAAGGAGGAGTGTGTTGAATGTCAGCGAGGATGTATCAGTGCACAGGTTCGGGCAGGTTCACACACTTCTACCCCAGAGCACCTGCGCATCACAGTTTTATATGAATACCCTGAAGGTGAATGAGCTGTAGGTCTGTTCGAAAGAGAAGGACATGAAGGCTTCACAGTCACAGACACAAGACACAAGACAAAATTCACCACAAAGCTGCAAATGGACCGGCGCTACCAATATTATGAAATGTA
>NW_007600031.1:0-338 GCF_000523025.1 Cynoglossus semilaevis | reverse complement strand
TCACTGTCGACATGACCTTTGACCATCGTCACAACCTTGGACTGGTCTGGATAATCAACCTAGACATTTACTGACATCACTGACACTGGTGACAGCACTACCTGGTGGAGCTTCTGTTGGACTGCCGAGCTGTCAGTCATGGAGACCATCATTAGAAAACAGACAACACATGTTACAGTAACGTACTACATCACCTCTGACAGTAACAGAGACTGGTCCAGGAACAGTTTCAGATCAAGGCGCATTCAGAGTCAGACTGGCTCTGTGGGCCTGAGGCCCATCATCGTCAGTCTGTCAGTCTAAAGTCTATCACTTTGGTCCTGACCTAAAAAAAAAAA
>NW_007600030.1:0-338 GCF_000523025.1 Cynoglossus semilaevis | reverse complement strand
TGGATGACTTTATTATCTGCGCCGGGTCACCTTTTCTTTTCCCGACTGTGTGAGGGAATAAAAAAAGAGCTGACGTTAGGTTTTAACTAAAAGTCCTGTGGCCTCGTCTGCTCTGGTCATTAATGGTCAGACAGTGGAGGTTGTACATAAATATAAAAACCTTGGCCCTTCATCTCAAACGTCAGAGTTTTTGACGATGGTCAGACTTTTATGAAAATGTTCTCAGTAAAGGGTTTGAGTCATCGTCCATTTGTAAAGGGTTCGTCCTCGTTTTTATAAAGTGAGGTCCGTGTTCAGTACATCTGTCAAATCAACGCCGCCCATTTGAATGCCATACT
>NW_007600029.1:0-338 GCF_000523025.1 Cynoglossus semilaevis | reverse complement strand
TTACGAGAAATACTTGGATGTTGTCGGATGCTAACATTTAGCTGAATGTTCTTCAACTGGAAACACGGAGCTCCACTGGTGCCAAAAAGAAAAAATCTGTGAAATCCTGTCGATGGAGTCCAAATATTCCCCGTGCCGAATATTTCTCACTCGATGCGTTAGAAGCATCGGAACACAAAGTGTTAACAGAACGTCGGGTTAAAGGAACTGAACGGACTGTCGGTGGTAGAGTGGGCGTCTCTGTGTGGGCTGATGACATCATCGTTAGGTCAACCAAGTCATTGGTCAGGCTGGTGGGAACTAAAGCTGCTAGAGGTCATGACCTTTGGGGGTTGATG
>NW_007600028.1:0-338 GCF_000523025.1 Cynoglossus semilaevis | reverse complement strand
GTGCAAATACTGTAGGTTTGTATTGATCTATCGTACGGTGAAGTGACAGTATTTGCAGTAGAGTAGTGTATACAGTAGTAAATATTACTGCTGGTTTCCTCTGTGAGTCCAATGATAATAAAGACATAATAAAACACAGAAGTGTCTCCATAAAAGTCCTGGAACTCAACAGTACCAGGCACCATATAAGAGCACGTCTTCACTGGAAACACCAGAGACGTCACAGTGTTTACAGTTCCTGCTCCTCGACAGAATTTATTAGACCTGAGGAAGAGGAACAGACCAGGAACTCAGACCCTGGATTAAACACACGGTGCATGTAGTACTGTGTGTACTGT
>NW_007600027.1:0-338 GCF_000523025.1 Cynoglossus semilaevis | reverse complement strand
GTATTAGCGTGCAATTAAACCAGACATAATGAAGGTAAAAGTATTGATTTTAATTAAGATAGAGTTAAATTACAGATGGCCTATGAACAGGAGCCTTCTCTGTAAGGACACTCATTTAAGAAAATAACTTTCACTGGACACAGTGTAGAAGACAGTCAGTGTTGGTGTTGTGCTAGTGTTCCTACAGTATGTTTCTGCTGTGTACTTGGTGTTAATGTGTATGATAATTGGCTGTGTATCTTTCCACACATCCATCCAGCCATCCATCCATTTGTAAAAATAATCCATGTCCTTATGTTTATGTTTTTTACACTATATGAATCTCATGGCGATGGGCA
>NW_007600026.1:0-338 GCF_000523025.1 Cynoglossus semilaevis | reverse complement strand
CCCCCCCTCTGTTTCTACACTCAGTGCAGTTGGATTTTCAGCTGAGTTCAGATCAAACCAACAGAACAGAGTGAGAAACGACTGTCAATGACGTCACAACAGTCCAACCAGCTGTGGACCTACAGACAGATCAACCACCAACTGTTAAAGAGGCAGAAACTGAAGACTGTGTCACAACAACACATCTGGGCTTTCCTGCAGAGGGCGCTAGAACAGTGTCACTGCATTAATCCATTGAATTAAAGAGTCCGTCTTTGTTTGGATTGTTTTTATATTTTACCATAAAATAAAAACAGCTGAAGAAGCCATTTATATCCCAGCATATATTTATAATTTTA
>NW_007600025.1:0-338 GCF_000523025.1 Cynoglossus semilaevis | reverse complement strand
TTTCAAGATATTCTCTAAGTTAAGCTCTGTTGGGTCACATAAAATGACAAGGGGAGCTGAATATGACTCACAAGCCTCGATTTTGACTCCTATGGTATAAAGGATAAATAACACATTTTTGTGATTTAAACAAAACTGCTTTGAACAATAAATCCTCCAAAATTTTACAAAAAGTTTGGACAGGGGCAAAGTAAAAATTATCATTTGACATTCTTCAGTCACAGGTTTGTGTAAAAAATGAGCTTCATTCACAGTTATTTTTATTTGAAATAAAACTTAATGTGAACTAAAAATGAAACATTTATTCACAATTTGTTATTGTGAGCTACACTACTGTG
>NW_007600024.1:0-338 GCF_000523025.1 Cynoglossus semilaevis | reverse complement strand
GTCACTTTATTTTATACTCAACTATGCAAAAATGTACGTCATGGATTTGGCACTTGGTCATTCTGACCTGTTTCTGCTCAGACCTGCTATTTCTATGCAGTGATATTTTAGTATTTAATTATTTTTCTTACAATGCTCAACTTTGTACACTTCATGTTGACATGTTAATAAAATATTTGCACAGACTCTGCTGTTGTCTCCTGATTCATCCAAAATCACGCACATCAAAGGAATATGTGGCATGAATTTATTTAGATAATTGCAGTATCATCGTAGTTTTACTTCAGTACTGCCCCTGGGATGTAAGGTGACGCACAATCAACAGCAGTTTCTGCCAG
>NW_007600023.1:0-338 GCF_000523025.1 Cynoglossus semilaevis | reverse complement strand
ACTCACCAGGTGTTCGTGGGTTTTCTTTGGGTTTTTCTGGTTCCTTCCATCAGTCGTAGTGTTCCCCGACCTTCATCTGATGACTGCTCTGAATGGCACTTATACCTGAAAAGGTTGAATGAGAGGGAGACCGAATATTAGCAAATAGTCCCTGCAATACCACATCTGGAGTCTGGTCCATCCATCTATCATCCTAATGTATGTGATACTCAATGACGCCACCTACTGGTGTCAGGAAGAGCACTTTTTTAAGCCACGGCAGATATATATCATCAGGAAACATCCCATGGCACACCGCCAAACAAAAAAAGCTCACAAAAAGTATATGTAATGAAATA
>NW_007600022.1:0-338 GCF_000523025.1 Cynoglossus semilaevis | reverse complement strand
GGGTTAAAAGCAGAGGTCACATTTTCTTATCACATGTATCTGGTAAAAAGTTAAATGATCGGATGATCTTTAGTAGCTTCATAATCTCTCACCCTGTCATCTTGACAAATATTTATTCAACCCTGACATTATGAAACGGAGTGACAAACTAATAATTACTCAGTGATTCAGTTTCTGATCCTGGACCTGGATCTGGTCCCGCTGTTTGGTTTGGCACCATGCGTGTCATCATTGACTTTTGGGGCGTTTTATATGTCAAGTCAAAACTGTTTTTGATGCGAAAGTGGGGCGTGCTGTGGTAACACCGTTGTTTAATCATGGCTGTTATGACAGAATGA
>NW_007600021.1:0-338 GCF_000523025.1 Cynoglossus semilaevis | reverse complement strand
ATTATTATTGCTGTTATTATTATTATGTATTGATTGATGTCATAAATACCACGCGGTGATAAAACAAGGTCATCAGTGAAGTTCAGGGCTGCTGCCGCTGCGTGGGGAACTACATTATCTGGACCGCTGGCGGAGGGAAACCGTTCAGAGCGGAGGAGGCTCCTGGTGCAGGTGACGTCACGGCGCTGGCGACAGAATGTCTGAGTGAGGCGGGAGCGCGCTGCACGTGAATAAATCTGAGAACACAGTGAGAAGAGAGCAGAGAGCAGAGAGAGGGAGGCGGCGGATGATAATGATGAGGATGAGGATGGTGATGATGACGACGGTGGTGATGATGA
>NW_007600020.1:0-338 GCF_000523025.1 Cynoglossus semilaevis | reverse complement strand
TTATGACTCCCAGGCGTAAATCCCACTGATGTTTTTATGCCACAGTTTATGATGTTACCACGTTGTAAGCATAGGTGAGTGACATAGAAAGTGATGTACAGTATGTGATTTCTGACTTAAAGGGAAGATCGAGTTACGTTGCACCATAAGAACAGATCTCGAGGAACACAAGCATATAGTATTTCACCCAAAACTCAAGACATTGCTGCTAACTAAAAAAGAACTCGAGCCACTGCATCAGGTGGAGGCGCCATCTTTCTGAGTATTCAGGCAGCTTGAGTGTTATGCATGCTATGTTTTTATTTTTTTTACATTTCTTACTGCATAATGTAGCTCAA
>NW_007600019.1:0-338 GCF_000523025.1 Cynoglossus semilaevis | reverse complement strand
TTTGGTACTTTTTAATTGTTCAATTGTTTCGATTGTGTAGTTCAAAGAGTTATTTCTATTCAAGTATTTCACCAAGGTTCAAAGGATAAATCATTTATATTATCCCTTTACTTTCTTTAAGACTTGTTTGCTGTCAAATAGTTACTCAATTTGAGTGATTTTAGCCAATAAAAACTTTATTAGATACACATTTGCCCCCATTTACTTAATTTAAGTAATTGTAAACCATATATGAAAAGCAAAACACATAAGATCCAATTCAATTTAATTTTGTTGAAACTAAGATTTAACTATAGGGTCTGTGGCTGTCTGTGGCTGTCGTACTGCGATGAAAGTAG
>NW_007600018.1:0-338 GCF_000523025.1 Cynoglossus semilaevis | reverse complement strand
TAAAATATGATGAACTTCATTGTGTTTTGTGAAGAAACTGCCTTAAAACTGACACCTAAAATTCGAACCTCTTTGTTTTTATAGGGCAGTATTGAAGGTTTCGTCCCAGCGTCTACAGACAGTCAAAGTGACTCCTCACGGTGTAAGATGTGACATGTGCTGTGGCTCTTCCTATGTTCCTGAGCGAAGGCCACGTGACAACAGATACAGGCAAACAGCCATGCTAACGCTAACGCTTGTCCACATGCATTAGTGCAGCCGAGCACCTGTAGCAGCGACCGAACGGCCCGAGACACAGAGACGCTCGAACGCACCAGCCGTTTTTTTTTTTTTTTTTT
>NW_007600017.1:0-339 GCF_000523025.1 Cynoglossus semilaevis | reverse complement strand
TCTCCGACTTATGACCGGTCTGTTGACCTAAGCTGTCGTCTGTATTCACCTGTCTGAGCGTCCGTGTGCTCTGATCTGATCTGAGGCACGGACTCCACCAGACCAGTGAAGGTGTGCTGTGGTATCTGGCACCGACACGCTAACGGCAGATCCTTTAAAGACGCCGCCTGCACTTCCCATAAATGTAACTGTGGCCCTATGGGTTATGGCATCGCAGCATTTACCACCTACACTGCACGATGAAGATCTAAGAAGAGTCCGACCTGAGGTTTTTCTGTACCAGGCAATGCAACCGGCAACCGACCCTGCTTCACGTAACTATAAGAATTGTGGTGTAAA
>NW_007600016.1:0-339 GCF_000523025.1 Cynoglossus semilaevis | reverse complement strand
GCTATCACAAATGTAAAGGGGTTAACAGTGACCACACGTGAGTGCGACACCTCCTTCGCCTTGCCACTGCACTTGAGGTAGTACGCCTGCATACCAGGCAGCAGTGCGCCGCATTCTTGCCCCTACACGCTGGCCCTGTTTAACATGGGATTACACTCATTAAACTCTAAACTTAATCCTCCTGGGTTACTCGGCATGACAGACACGGTGAACATTGTGGAAAGTGTGTCTCAGGGTCCAGGAAAGCCTAACGTGCCAAAGCGGGAGGAGATGCGGGGTCAATACTGTTACATTGCCAATAGATCTGGAAGAATATTGCACATTTGATATATATACATA
>NW_007600015.1:0-339 GCF_000523025.1 Cynoglossus semilaevis | reverse complement strand
ACACGAGGGAAAAACACATGATGTCACATTTAAAATGGAATAAAAGATGAGATGGATGGAAGTTGGTGATGTAAAATAGTTAAGGTGTTATTTCAGGTGATGGTTTTGAAGATGGTGGTGTGTTAACGTTAGAATGTTGACCAAAAAATTCTCCTTTTTTTAATTTATTTGCATAAAAATATATGATTCTGTCTGATTTGGTTTTGGTTGACAAATTGAACTGTTGTTGTTGTGTTTAAATGTACTACATAAAGCAACAGCTTAAACACAGTTTTTTAAAATTATTTTCATAATTTTAACCAAAATGTTTTGTCTCTGTTGTCTTAACTTATATCATCA
>NW_007600014.1:0-339 GCF_000523025.1 Cynoglossus semilaevis | reverse complement strand
GTTTTGTTTTAAACATAGATCAGTGAAGTTTTGTTCTAAATCCAACTGTAACTGTGAATATTTACATTACGAAAAGCCAATTAAATACGAATGAATAAATTATTTTATAGTACCGTAATAAAATATTTTAACCTTATGAAACTATTTTTTTCACAGACAATCCCAATATTTTTTTCTTTGTTCCATATTTGATATACATACATATATTTTCGTGACATCAGCTAATTCTTTTCAGTTTAATGTATCTACTTCCTGTGAGATTATTCTAATAATCTGTGAACAATTAATTTTTTCAGAGAATAACAAAAGGTACATTTCCAGAGATTAATCTTAAAAATA
>NW_007600013.1:0-339 GCF_000523025.1 Cynoglossus semilaevis | reverse complement strand
AAAAAAAAAAAAAATTTCCTTGAATATCATCAACGTCTGTTCAGGTTTATTTTATGTATTTAACTTCGTGGCAGCTTTTGCAGCAACGCACTGGTGTCATTTAATACTGTGTAACGTCCATTAGAGTTACGACCTCTGGCCAGGGTTCCAATCCATCAGTTGACTTCCGTGGCTACAGATCGATTCCCCCGGCTGCTCTGTTTATTCAGTCAAGGCGGACGTTAACGTATGCCATGACTTTCCTTTGACGTTTACACAGGTGGAACAACGCCGATATTCTACGAGGCGAGCGATTCACAAAGTCATGACATGAGACTGACATGAAAGTCTTAACGCTCC
>NW_007600012.1:0-339 GCF_000523025.1 Cynoglossus semilaevis | reverse complement strand
CGGGTCACCTTGGGAAAATCCTTCCTGCAGTTCAGTGCCATGAAGATGGCCCACGCCCCCCCAGGTCATCACTCAGTCATCGGTCGGCCCAGTGTCAACGGCCTAGCCTACGCCGAGTACGTCATCTACAGGGGAGAGCAGGTGAGTCCAAATCCTGTTTCCTAATCCGGTACGGGCTACGGAACCCACGTACTCCCTTTGTGTTTCACGTGTCTCTCTAATCTCCGACCCCCCCTGCAGGCCTACCCAGAGTACCTCATCACCTACCAGATCCTAAAACCAGAGAGCGCTGCCCAGTCGGCCGCAGGAGCGGAGCAGAAGTCGTAGTCACGGAGGAGT
>NW_007600011.1:0-339 GCF_000523025.1 Cynoglossus semilaevis | reverse complement strand
ATTTTAATAAAATCAGCTCCAGCCCCGGCTGCAGCCTGAGTGAACAGAGATGCCATTGTTGCAGCGGCCCACAGATCTCCTGTCCACATTCCACAGGTTGAGGGAAAACAAGGCCGACTTCATCGGTGTGTGCGAAAAAGACTCTGCCACCTGCAGGCAATCAGACTGCGGTGACACTGAGTGGACGTGGCCCACGGTCACACACAGAAAAAAATTAAATTTTTATCGTACAGGTGAGTAGAGCCAGAGGTCAGGTTAAAGAGTAAAGGGCACAAAGGTCAGACACTAAGGTCAGGGCAGGATCCAGAAGAATATGCATGTGTGTGTGTGGGGGGGGGG
>NW_007600010.1:0-339 GCF_000523025.1 Cynoglossus semilaevis | reverse complement strand
TGTGCACATCTCCAGTGACACTGCCCCCTGCCTGTGATTTCTTCTTGTTGTTTCATTCATTCTTTTCTTTCGCATGTAATCAAAGAATTCTGGTACTTACCAGTGGAAGAAAATCCATCAACCGCAAAGGTACCATGACAGCCCCATGGGTAAAAGGCGAGGGGTAGCACCAGGTCAGACTGCAGCCATGGCACCCCCTAGAGGTGAAAATGAAGGACACACCTTGTTTATAAACAGTAACAGAAATGCAAACAGAATTGCATCTGTTTTAAATAAACAATTACTGTTTCGCTCTGTTTCTGTTTCTCCCACAGAGAGGGAAAGGAGAGAGAGAGAGAG
>NW_007600009.1:0-339 GCF_000523025.1 Cynoglossus semilaevis | reverse complement strand
TTTTTTTTTTTTCCTAGAAAAATCTTTTTAGGTCATTACCTGAGTTTACAGTTTTGTCTGAGCCTTCGGCCTCTGTCAGACCTGTCACCTGATGTCAGGTGGTGACGTGCCTTATCGGCTGGTGTTACGGAGGCGTGAACTTCCTGTCAATTTTGGCAGGTCGGTCACGCCTCCTGGTGTCAGGTCGCTCCCCTCCGCTCCTTCATTCGGGTCTATTGTTCTGTTTGCAGATCTCCAATGGCTCCGTGAACCATCGGTTGGAATCGACCGATGAGTCTGGCCTCGTCTGAGTCTGGTTCTTGTGAAAGTTCACGCCTCCATAACACCAGCTGATAAGGC
>NW_007600008.1:0-339 GCF_000523025.1 Cynoglossus semilaevis | reverse complement strand
TAAATAAATAAAATAATCCACCTGCAGCTGGTTTTATTTTTACTCATGTAATTTGCCTCAAAAAACCTCAGTAGATTTACATGAAGTTACAATACGTTTTGTAACTCCTTTTCTATAAGAAAAAAAAAATTAATTAGCTGCTACAATTAGCATTAGCGTCCTTGTCTAACTCTGTTGTTAGCTATTCCAAAGATTAACAATACAGTCGGATGGATTTGCAGATTCTGTTAGCTAGTTTGAGTCTTTGAAGTTTTGCGATATACCATATTTGCTACTTTTAAAATTTAGCTTTGTAGGCTAACCATGACCGTAGTCCTCTATGCCAGGTTTATAATAATC
>NW_007600007.1:0-339 GCF_000523025.1 Cynoglossus semilaevis | reverse complement strand
CACACGCTAAATCGTACATCTAGGCATGAGCAAATTTGTTCCTGAAGACGAGTGAACCGTCTGTTATTAAACAGTACAAACGCTCACCGACACGACATGGCAGGTTGTGCTGATTCAATCTTCAGCCCCTAAAGTCATCGTATCACATGATGACAAAGATGAATTGCCCGGACAACATTCACATCATTTCTGGTAACTGGTAATGATATGCATGGATATGCTCAGTATTTCCAGATGCCATTTTTTATCTCATTGCCCTGAGTTTTTCCTGCACTGTATTGACCCTTGAACTATACAACAATTCAGATCCGGTTCATCCCATATGACCACATATAATTA
>NW_007600006.1:0-339 GCF_000523025.1 Cynoglossus semilaevis | reverse complement strand
TGGGTCATGACCCAAAAGTGGGTCACACAGGGACAGATCTGGTGGGTAGTGGGACTGGTTCATGTCATGTCGTGTAGTCCCACGGTGAGAAACTCTCTGGCTCTTCTCACTGTCAGTACATTTGGTCCAGTTTCCCTGTTGAGTCAAATCTGGAACAGACCCGATGGATGGTGGGAAAATGAGCCAGTCTGTTTGAAGGATTGTGGGTTCGAATCTCGATCTTGCTGCAGTGTGATGAACAAGCACCGAAAAATTCTTCAGTTTGAATAAACTGCTCTCCAAGGATGAGTTAAATTAAAGGACAAATTTCAATGACTTGTTTATATTTCTATATATTTA
>NW_007600005.1:0-339 GCF_000523025.1 Cynoglossus semilaevis | reverse complement strand
TATCTGTCCCGTCTCTGTTCCTCCCTTTAAGTGGAAAACATGATCAGGATGCTTGGAAGTGCTCTGACGGAACAACGCCTCGGGCCCATCTGTTAACAGTGAACATGCACAGTATGGCGGATACACAAGATGTTCTATGTGCGGACGTGGATCTACAGGGTACGACCCTGTGAAGATGCACTGGTCACAGTAGGGGCCACAGTGAGACTAATGTACCCGTATTTATGGCCGAATTGGACACAAAACGCTGCTGTTGTACAGTTCTCCTGTTACCAACGTCGACCTGTGTCACACTGTTGACATTTCACACCTGTGTGTACAAAGCATTATGTAACATTA
>NW_007600004.1:0-339 GCF_000523025.1 Cynoglossus semilaevis | reverse complement strand
GTGAATATTGTAGTGAGTATACTAATGAATAACTGAATGCCATTGCCTTTTATCTGGTTTTGGTTCATACTGACAGGAGGTTCACAACTGTCTTGTATTTGGATGATCATTCCACTAAATGTGAGTGGAAGCACTGATTTATATTTGGCATGTGTTAAAGAATCCTCTGGAATAAGGCCAATCACAAGCGTTTGCAGGAAGTGCTCTCAAATTGCTGTCTGTCTCATTACCATCCCTTTTAATTGAGCGATTGATGTGAATTAGTCGAAGCCAGAGAGCAATAATGATTAACAGGTGTGAAGGTTCGGGCGACAGTCCTTTCACAGTGTCACTTTTTTT
>NW_007600003.1:0-339 GCF_000523025.1 Cynoglossus semilaevis | reverse complement strand
CAGGCCCCTGGCATGGACTGATATGTGTGATATGTCCCCCCAGGCCAGGCTCAGCTTCCTGATCAGGTCGTCCTACGATACCCTGCCTTGTCCCAGAAATCTCCACCTGTGGCTTGGTGCAGAAGAATCCTGTGCCCGGTGCAGCACTGGCAATGCAAGCCTCTATAGCATATCCTGTCAGGCTGTAAGACCACATTGTCCCAAGGCCGCTACAGGTGGCGGCATGACCTGGTGTTAAGGAAGCTGGCAGAGGTGGCGGAGTCATACAGACAGGAGGCCAACAACAGACTTTCTACCCCAGCAAGACCTCCTATATGGTTTGCAAAGGCCGGAGAGAAC
>NW_007600002.1:0-339 GCF_000523025.1 Cynoglossus semilaevis | reverse complement strand
AAATTAAAGCGCCGATTAAAGGCCAGGGACGTGTGCCATCATCTGATCCAGCGCTATACATTCTCGAAAGGAAATCAGATTATGATGCCTTCATCACACGGAGATAACAGGACAAAGAGGGAGAGAGTGTAAGAGTCTTTTCTCTCCATTCACGGTGCCATTAACATCTCATCATTTATACTGCCAGACCACAAGTGCAAGGTTAGTGTCAGCATTAGCCTCCATAAATCACTGCTCTGCTGGATGGAGAGGCCCTGGTCAAAAGATCTCCCAGCCAACCTCTGCTGATTATAAAGTATTTATAGATCAGGATACGTGCTGATGGGAGTAAAAAAAAAA
>NW_007600001.1:0-339 GCF_000523025.1 Cynoglossus semilaevis | reverse complement strand
GTTTTAGCCAATTCTCATTCCTCTTTACTTTACTATAAAATTGATGTCATATCACAAACGCAGCAGCTAGGAGATGGGTGACATTTATCTGTACACTGATGCACTGCTGCAAGAGAAGATCTTTATCCAGGCCATGCAAAGACACGACGGCCGGAGAAATTTTCTTTCAACAGGAAGTGAAAGCGGTTAAAATAAAAAAAAACCAGGTTAAACCTGAGTCCACGTGCGCATGCACGTGCAACACTTCTCCTGCAAGGACAGAGTCATTAGTGTTGCTTTAGGGAGTTCGTTGTAATGGAGAGTTCTATGAAGTCAGACAGGAACAAGAGTCCTTTCACG
>NW_007600000.1:0-339 GCF_000523025.1 Cynoglossus semilaevis | reverse complement strand
CACTGTCGCAGCTGAACATCCAGAGACAGACAAAAAGAGCGTTTACTGACTTCATGGAGGGAGAAATCACCTTCATCCCTACGTACAAATATGATCCCAGAACAGACCGATGGGACTCCAGGTAAAAAGTCCTCAACTCTTTACTCTTAGTTATCATTTTGAGCCTTTGGGAATTTTTTTAGGGATGTCCGATATGAATTTCTAGATATTGGTTATGCCGATATTGTTAATTTCCGATCAAGATACCAATATATGCAGCAGTTTATTTTAAATTATTTATTAAAATTATATTTTAAATTCAATTTTAAATTCAATTTTAAATTAAAATTAAATCAAATA
>NW_007599999.1:0-339 GCF_000523025.1 Cynoglossus semilaevis | reverse complement strand
ATTGGAATAGAAAGAGTTGTTATCATCACAGTAAAACACACGAACAACTGAATGTATTTGATACATACATGACATGGAGATTAAATAGCTGCAGCTGTATGGCACAATATGATTCTATATTTGTGTTGTTGCTAATTTAGTCCTAGAGATTTTACCTAAAAAAAACAACATATTTTTGGTTTTTATTTTCATTGCTCTAAATGATGTACCAGCACTCCCCTCTGTGATACTCCAAGTTGCAGTAACAGTACTGGACATAGAAAAGTTGTATCAAGTCATCCCTAGTGAAAACATACTGTACTTGATGTCTTGATGACCGTTCAGTGAACAGAGATGACC
>NW_007599998.1:0-339 GCF_000523025.1 Cynoglossus semilaevis | reverse complement strand
GTTCTTATTTTTATGTCTAAAAACACTATAAAAACTCCCAATAGCGCCCCCTGGTGGCCCTGACTTTAAAAGCCATTGTCCTTTACAGCTCACATTTACACAGGCAAGCTAAGTCTTAAGAGACAAATTAAGATAGGGCCAGAGTAAAAGAAGCGCCAGAGCTTGTATGTATGAGCTAATGTAACATTAGAACAGAGACTTACGGGAAAGTAGAGCAGCAGAGCCCCAAACATGATGGCTTCTAGAAGAATCAGACCAGATGTGCGGATGCTCTGTTAAAGAAACAAAAAAACGAAAAAACAAAAATGAATCCAGAAAAGAAAAACATGTAGAAAAAAA
>NW_007599997.1:0-339 GCF_000523025.1 Cynoglossus semilaevis | reverse complement strand
AACAATCATCGATCTCTTACATCTTAAAGTTAACTCAGCTGGAATCTTACCTTAAAGTGAACCCGGAGGTTGGAGCCCCGCGCCTTACAGGCTGAAAAATAATGAAACATATTTTAACATCTAACTCTAATCCAGAGACGGTGGCTGGATGACAGAATGTGTTGGCTCAGTTTTGATTGGTGTTTTCATCTTTAATCCAAAGGTGTCCTAAGATGTCATCACTGCCACCTGGCTACACCCAGGGTGTTATTACAGTACGTTATTTAGAGAAATACAAAAGAATAAGATTAACTCACACTTAGTCGGGTTCTCGGGGTCGAGAGAGTAGCGGACCATTTT
>NW_007599996.1:0-339 GCF_000523025.1 Cynoglossus semilaevis | reverse complement strand
ATGATTATTTTACAGGTGCAACTCCAGACAGACCACATCAGTCTGTGGATCCCTGTTCTCCAAACCCGTGTCAAAACAGGGCAATATGTGTTCGGCACAACGACGGCTACATGTGCTACTGCGTGCCGGGCTTCCAGGGATCTCACTGTCAGTTCAATGTGAATGAGTGTATATCACAGCCCTGCATGAATGGCGCCACCTGTGAGGACAGGGTGGGCAGGTTCTCCTGTTCGTGTTCTCCTGGGTTTACTGGTGAGTGAGTAGAAACTCAACTAGGCCAACCAGGTTGGGGAACCCTCAAATATTAACATCTAAACAGTAAATAATATGATTTTAAGG
>NW_007599995.1:0-339 GCF_000523025.1 Cynoglossus semilaevis | reverse complement strand
AAAAACTCCACTTAAAATATTTTCTCTGTCTTTTTCCTGGTGAACAACACTTTTATTTTACAGTATTATTTTAAAAAGGCGACAGAGCAACACATTAGTAATTACAGTCTAGTTTTGATTGTCGTGAAAATCACAGTGTCTGTTTTTGTGTCAGCAGATTTTCCCTCGCTGCAGTTTAGATTTAAACGGTGTTATACTGTAGTTTGCTGGTGTGGGAATATAAATTTCAGGAGAGACAGTTGTGCCGTGTAATGGATGATAATCTTTTTGTTTTGACTCAGATGATAATTGAGGATTCAGTCAACACGTCCTTTAATTTCATTTTACTTTTTTTTTTTT
>NW_007599994.1:0-339 GCF_000523025.1 Cynoglossus semilaevis | reverse complement strand
CTCTCTCTCTCTCTCTCTCAGTAGGTTTGAGTGAAGAACCCACTTCCTCTCCTGTTCCTTCTGCTCCACTGCACACTGCTGCCCTTAGCCACTCGGCATCATGGGAGTGTCTGTCCACTCTCCCCACCAACGGCTCGCCCTTACGTCACGTGACTCACGTCAGGCCACGCCCACCGCGGAGGCACAGAGCGGGCCACCTTTCTGCTGAATCGGTGAGTGGATGGAGGACGATCTGGGTGGAGCTCCAGCAGAAGTAGACTGAAGACCTGGCACTAAAACTGTTCAGAAAAATTTATTTTTTATTCATTGGAACGGGTAGAAGAGTGACATCTGGTGGTA
>NW_007599993.1:0-339 GCF_000523025.1 Cynoglossus semilaevis | reverse complement strand
GATCTTCTCTGGAAACGTGGTTTGATCTATTTGTACCAAGAGTTTTAATGAAGAGCTCCAGGCTGTGATGACATCACTCCGCTACTGATTCCAAACCTCATGAAACACCGTGGAGTTCCAGGAAGATCACAGTCTCTGTCGACGTGTTTGAAACCAGGTGGAAACTTTTAGGGAATGAGTTCCATTTCTGCTGCGGCCAATCATGACGCAGACTGGAAACTTGGAGATAACGGCCCGAGGATGAATTCAGAGCCGGTCAAATTAAGACTCACCCGTCCAGGGATTTGATTTAAAGCAGATAAACATATTTATTTATCTGTGAACTCGGCCGCAGGTTTC
>NW_007599992.1:0-339 GCF_000523025.1 Cynoglossus semilaevis | reverse complement strand
AGTATTTGCCTATGAATAAATACATTTTGTATTTCCAAATCGTTTCTGTTCATTACTGAACGACCCTAGTTTATATTTCTGTGCACTGTTTTTGATATTATTTTTATTTTGTTTTCTTCTCTTCTACGTGCACTACAACTTTAGTCACTTTAGTCCTTGCTGGACAGCTTGTAAATACTGTGTCTACCCTGCTGTTACTATTACATGTCTGTCCTGCTGCTGTAACAATTTGAATTACCCCGGTGTGGGATGATTGAAGTATTATGTTATATTGCCATATCTTATCTTAATGTGTCACAAAAAAGTCAAAATAAAAAAAACGTTGTTTTTTTTTTTTTT
>NW_007599991.1:0-339 GCF_000523025.1 Cynoglossus semilaevis | reverse complement strand
GTACAGAATTAAAATAACTTCAGTGACATGAGAGAGTGAAATTAATTTTTGGGAAACATACTGACGGGAACAGGTGTATAAGCATTTGCTTGCTAATCTTACAAGAAAAGTGGATTTGACTGGAGTATACTACTACTGACTACTGCCAGTGCTGCAACAGCTCATAACAATGTGCAATTCTTAGAATTGTGGTCAGTATCGCAGATCGCAATTGCAATTAATTTTCCTGCAGATAATGAACTATTAAGGACAGACAACCCCCTCCACCCCCATTTCCAAATGCAGAGACTCATCCACTTTTCACTTTAATATTTACATTATATTTGCACATAAACACAA
>NW_007599990.1:0-339 GCF_000523025.1 Cynoglossus semilaevis | reverse complement strand
ACTGTACTATTATATTATGTAGCAGTTTTATTATACGAAAAATCCTTTTTCTAAAACTGCATCGTTGCTCTCAGCTCCTCTGAGTTTGCGACGCCCTGTTTTGCGACCTCTACCATTCAGTTACATAACAGGGATCAAACCAGTGACCATTCTGCTGTCAGACAATAGCGCTAACCACCGCTCTATCACGTGGCCCTTATGAAAATGTTCTGAAGAAAATAAAAAACCAAAGTTGTGTACGGGTCCAGATGGATTTCTTTCACTTCTTGTTTTCTCCTCCTGCACATAAAAATGTAATTCTCCTAAGTGCAAGGATCATGATTGAGAAAAAAAAAAAAA
>NW_007599989.1:0-339 GCF_000523025.1 Cynoglossus semilaevis | reverse complement strand
TTTACGGTTTTAATTCATTTAACAGCTATCCCAAAGTAATTGGGATTTTGAGCTAGATATACTGCATTGCCAATATAAAATATGATATATTATTACAGTTAAGGTATTACCTTGTCCCTATCACAGGAACAGAAACATTCTTCTATTTTCACTCTGATTGTGTTCAGATATCGCTGTAGGGGCTCCATATGAGGGTTCTGGTCGAGTGTATCTCTGCTGTGGCTCAACTCATGGTGTCCACAAAGAGTTTGCCCAGGTGAGAATGTAGACTAGTCCTCAAAATGGCAGGTTTCATCTCTTTTGTTTGGGGGTCTAAAACCTTGATATAGTTTTAATGTT
>NW_007599988.1:0-339 GCF_000523025.1 Cynoglossus semilaevis | reverse complement strand
TCTGTCCGTCCGTCCGTCCGTCTGTCAAAATCCTCTTCTCTAATTGTGTCTTGATAGGAAATTTACAATCTTGACTGCGTCATTCATCAGGAGCTCATTACGGACGCCAGCCACATTAGTGGTAACATATGCAAGAAGATTGCCTCTTTCAAACACTGCATATCATTCCAGTCCAATTTTCTTCATTTTATCCAGCTGCTCCCTTTAGGGGTCCCCTCAACAGATCATCTGCCTCCCTTTTCAACAGTGAGGTACACAGTGGATGTTGGAATTTCCAATGAACCTGTGTCTCGTACCTTCAGTCGAAAGTTTGAATGATGCTGCTACCCTTGATGATCT
>NW_007599987.1:0-339 GCF_000523025.1 Cynoglossus semilaevis | reverse complement strand
GTTAACTAACCACAGTCTTTGTTGGAGGCAGACTGGAAGGAACCTTTTTGTCTCTCCAGGTAATCGCACACAACCTGATGATGTTCAGATCAGGGCACTGTGGTGGGGGGTAGACATGCCATTACTCTCACAACTCTTTGTTCTTCTTCACACTGATGCCATATAAATTTAGGTCCAATCTCACAGTCCAACCCCCTGGTGGCACCGCGCAGGATAAATAGCTGCATGTAGATCTTAGTACTGAGAAAACAATCTATCCTGACAAATATACTTCCTATGCGTTTGTGTAGAGATGTGGTTCCATCTACGGCTTTTTGTAATGATGACCACATTTTTTTT
>NW_007599986.1:0-339 GCF_000523025.1 Cynoglossus semilaevis | reverse complement strand
ATATATATATATATATATGTAGTATAGCACGTGATACATGATGCAATAATCATACCTGACAGTTTAAATTTTTCTCTTGCAGCATGAACACAGCACAACTCTTGAGTTGCACTAGATTAGCATTTCAATCACTTAATGTAATCTGCAAGAGAAGTTTTTGGGTATCACAGGTAAGTACTGTAAAAGGAAACCTTTTGGTGGTAAGCTATGTGTTGGATGTGTTTGCTGATTTTAGATATTAGTAGACTGAGAGACTTTTTAATGCTTTACTTACAGGTTGACAGGTGTGTTTTTAATCTGCCTTTAATTTACCCAGTTCAGTTAATTCTTAGTTAATAG
>NW_007599985.1:0-339 GCF_000523025.1 Cynoglossus semilaevis | reverse complement strand
GCTGCCATCTAGTGTCTTTCACCCATTTACACTATACGATCTTCATTAATCTTTTATCTATTTCAACAGCGATGGAGTTGGAGCGACGCATTGACTTTGAGCTGAGAGAGGGACTGGTGGAGAGTCGCTATTGGTCAGCGGTGACCTCGCACACCGCCTACTGGTGCTCATACGACGTGGCACTGTTCCTCCTAACCTTTATGTACAGACCTCAGAAATTGTCAGAACCAGTAGAGGAAAGTCTCGAAACGTTGTGACATCAGCCACAGCCAAGGTTTAAGTACGACCTGGTCACTCCTCCGGGAATCTACAGTGCATAAGTAATTTGATGTACGGTTA
>NW_007599984.1:0-339 GCF_000523025.1 Cynoglossus semilaevis | reverse complement strand
GGAATACAAAACAGAAACCCCGTAAAAAACGTTGTTTGTGGTCTTTTATCACAACTGAAATAGTGGTTGTGTCTTGCTCAGCAGGTAACATGTTTTGTTGCCTGTTCGTGTGTCTTAAAGGCACAATAAATTGTCCGTCACTTAGCGCACAGGTGATTTGAGACGTTTCACAATGTCCTCAGCAAGGAGAATGGCGGTCAGTGCAAGATAACTTTCGATTATTTCCAGGCTGCTATTCTAGTGCATGGACGCGACGTCTTGGTTTCATGCATATCAAGTCGCAACCAACGTTTTTCTGTCGTGCGATTTCACCGGCATAGCCGTTGACTTCATCAGATA
>NW_007599983.1:0-339 GCF_000523025.1 Cynoglossus semilaevis | reverse complement strand
CCTGAGAAACTCTGTGTCTTTGTGTCGTAGAAATGAGCGAGACTGGTCGTGGAAGGCCAGTCAGAAGATCACGGCCATCAAAAAGAGGAAAGTCTCTCTTCTGTTCGACCACCTGGAGCCGATAGAACTGGCCGAACACCTGACATACCTGGAGTTCAAATCTTTCTGCAGGATATCGGTGAGTCTACCGCCACGTGTGTGTGTCACGCTCTGATCAATCTGATGGATTTTTGTTTTTTGGTCACACGCCTTCCATGAAAGGGGGGGAAAAAAACATCTAGTTTTTTTTCTTTCCTCACTGAAGGAAACACTTCAGTTTCCGTGCAGTGGTTGAGGCTT
>NW_007599982.1:0-339 GCF_000523025.1 Cynoglossus semilaevis | reverse complement strand
CAGCAGACTGAAGGCAGTAAACCAATACTAAACTGCATCTTGTTATTTTTAAAATCCTCAAATACAAACAATTTTAGCACGGGTTCATTTCATTCAGTCTTACCTGACAGTAGTCTCAGGTTCACTAATAACATTATATAAACCACTAAGATGTCTTAATTGTCTTTGTGCCAACATTTTCTTTTCATCTCTGATGTTTTAGCAAAAAAATGAACCCTGAAGCCAAAAAGATCTGGCAGCAAAACTGAAGGAAGATTCGTGCCTTATTCCATATTAGAATCAATATGCCTTTGATTCACCTGGTGTTGTGCTTCTCCAGACAAGACAAAAAAAAAAAAA
>NW_007599981.1:0-339 GCF_000523025.1 Cynoglossus semilaevis | reverse complement strand
TGCTGCACCCCAACATTGGCATGTGTACTATAAAACCATGGCAACAGGGCTTTTAAATTACACACCCCTCGTCACACACACAAACAGTTATTAGCTTTAGCTTTTCTTAATGAATGCAGCGATGGACCAAGAACACTGACCTCTGTTGGACCATGAGGGAATTATTCAGTCTTCTACATGTAATTCTTCAAGAACAAGAGGAGATCGGTACAGGAATTGCTGGAAGATCATGAGCGATTAAAATATATATTTCTATAGTATGTTGTTGAGACCATATACTGTAAGAATTAAATCTATATAGTTCTGTTTATAAGAGTAAAACATATAGAAAATAAAATA
>NW_007599980.1:0-339 GCF_000523025.1 Cynoglossus semilaevis | reverse complement strand
GGGTCGGAGGAGAACAGCAAATGGTTGGACCGAGAGCGACAGCGTTTGTGCTCACTCTAAAGTAGCTCATATAGCAGTAGTTCGCAGCGTTTGGTCGAAGCAACCTCCAAAACTGTCGTGAACGCTGCTCAGACTCGCACTACTCAGTCGCTTTTCCTTCTTCGTCGTCGCTTAAAACTGATAAAAATGTGGCGTCGCTCCGACGAAACCCGTTCATTTGCTGTGAAACATGTTCCTCTAGTGTGTCTAAACAAAAACGAGAAGCTCTCGGTGAGGATTATGAGAAAAAGTGAAGTCGATGTGTTAGCAGCAAACACAGAGATAATGGAGACTCGTGGA
>NW_007599979.1:0-339 GCF_000523025.1 Cynoglossus semilaevis | reverse complement strand
GAGGACGGGGGAGGACGGGGAGGACGGTGGAGGACGGGGGAGACAGAGAAAAAAAGGGAGGAAACCAGGACGTTCCTAATGAAATGGTGAAGATGTGACGGGAGTGAAGTGAACTTTTCTGTGTTTACATCATCTCTGCTGAGCGACTGTTGACGTCCAGGGTCAGAGGTCAACCACCAGGGGTCAACAACAGTCGGAGACAAACAATGACACGTCACAGTGAGGTCATCAGATTTTAGACGTTCAGTTCCATTAAAGAACTAAATGTTAGAGATTGGAACTTTCTGGACATTTCTGATTTGTCTTCTCTAACACATCGTTTCCCAAAGACTGGGTCGC
>NW_007599978.1:0-339 GCF_000523025.1 Cynoglossus semilaevis | reverse complement strand
GTAAATCTACAACCAGAACCAGATATTTAAAAACCTGGAAAATATTTAAAGATCCCGTTTTCTGTGACTGTGTCAGGCACAAACTCATCGCCGTTTCAACTGCGATCCTCAGACGTTATGGAAACTGTTCACAAACAGGAACAAATACAAACCCGGTGACTTCATGAGTTTGGTCCATTTTCCGTGTTTGCCTCTGGAAGGCGGCGTCTCCAGCCAAGGATTGTGATTTGTTTTGAGAAAAGGTCCCATCTACATCCATAAAAGCCGTTAAACACGGACGCCGTCGGCCTGTTGCAAAACCTAGCACTCGATGTGACGGAGGAAAAAAAAAAAAAAAAA
>NW_007599977.1:0-339 GCF_000523025.1 Cynoglossus semilaevis | reverse complement strand
TGCTGAGAAGAAAACAGATTTTTTTAAAAATTATTATTCATAATTCTTCAGCACTTCTGAATCACATCACTCAATTTGTCCTGTCTTTTAGCTATTGCTAAGACGACTATGCTAAGCTTTTATTAACTACTCACTATAATGACAAGGAGCTAAAAGAGCTACCTTGGACGCTGACTTTTCCTCGTCTCATTCATGAAGTTTACCAAGTTACTCAACATAAAAAAGCTACATACTCTACTGTTACGCAATAAAAAAAGATTCCACTGTTCATTTTAGAATCAGGAAACAAAAGAAAAACACTGTAAACACGTCTAATCTAAATCCTTACCCTAAATGGAA
>NW_007599976.1:0-339 GCF_000523025.1 Cynoglossus semilaevis | reverse complement strand
TCCCCCCCCCCCCCCCCCCCCGTCCTCTGACGTCTCCGAACCCTGTCAGTATTCCAGTGTAAACACACGCTCACGTGCACTATCTGCTTCCACTCACACACTCCATGAACTGGACGACACTGTGGGGCAGTGGGCAGAGTGAGGGGCAGGAAATGGTTGACATATTTCTGTACATCGGTTCCGTTCCCTGTCTTGTTGAACTGTTGTTGTTTGTTTTGTCTCCGTGTTTTTGCCAGAAAACAAATGCTGAAAAGAAACCAGTATTAAATGCCTTACTGATAACAAACCTGTGTCTCTGTGGCCACTGTTTTTGTAACATCTTAGTCGGGAACAGTTTTC
>NW_007599975.1:0-339 GCF_000523025.1 Cynoglossus semilaevis | reverse complement strand
GACTCTGTTGTGGAGTTTCACTCTTGTATGTTTTTGTCGTGGAGAGGGGAAGAAGAGGAACTTTCACAATTCACATGGCTCTCTGTAATCAGACTTTGCATCTTCACCACTGTCACCTCTTCCAAACCTCTGTTTTTTCTGCCCCTCTACTAATGCCCAGAGCTATTCTTCTAATATAATTCTGGGGTGGCAGGGAGTCCTCTGCTGAATAATTCATACTGTCAGATGAAGACGTATAAACAAGTCTGCAGCTCCCTCCTTCGACACCGCCCACTCTCTCTACATGTTATCTCTCACGAACACTCGGCTTCTCCATATAGAAATAAGAGATAAAAAAAA
>NW_007599974.1:0-339 GCF_000523025.1 Cynoglossus semilaevis | reverse complement strand
TGATGAATTGCATTACGATGGATTAATCACGATTAGTCGTGATCAATCCACAGCTCCCCTATAATTACTCTGATAAAATATTTCAATGATCTGACAGTTCCTCTGTAGTTATTCACTCAGTTGCTTGAATTCTTATCCAGTCCATTCCATACTGTATTCCCGTCTTAATGTAAAATTATTTCAAATCTGCACTGGTCCTCTTGAAACAATATCACGGATATTACTTCCCCAGAAACCCCTGATTATTCCCTACGTGCTGAAGTGATTCTCATTTTGTCTTATTGCGCTCATAATCTCACTGAGTGTCGTGTATATATATTGTCTTTTTACCTTTTCTTT
>NW_007599973.1:0-339 GCF_000523025.1 Cynoglossus semilaevis | reverse complement strand
AAAATACAATGCAGTGATCTAAACAAAAGATGAGAAAAGCCAAAAAACAGGAAAATATCTTTTCGTCGCCTTCGTCCTCACCCTGATAAAGTCATTACCCTGCCCAATAAAATAGTTCCGTTCCGATCGGAATCTTTTCAGTTCACCATTACTCTATACTGCGTACTGATAAACACAGTATTTACCTGAGCCGACTACATAATTAAAGTGAGTTTTGTTGCTCGTTCCACCGCAGCTGCGCGCGTTTTATGGCCGTACAAAGCCGTAAATGTCCTTTTCAATCCGGTTACAAACGATCAGAGTGGAATTTTGAAAAAAAAAAAAAACACAACACGGTAA
>NW_007599972.1:0-339 GCF_000523025.1 Cynoglossus semilaevis | reverse complement strand
TGCACCCGAATGAATTGTTTAATGGAAGAAAAAGTCGACTCCTAGCATTTTCTGTGCTACTATAAGCATGATAAAGTTTGACCCCAGGCAGTGGACATGTTTTATTTAATATTGTGGGAATTTTCTTCTGTTTTGCTTTCATTACAGTCAGGTTGGATACAGGAGACCAGTGGCTTTATAGTTTATTGTGTCTATTGTCCAACACATTTCAGATATATTATAAGCGCATAAAGGAGATGTTAGAATCTTTAACAAGTAATATGTTTTTTTTAATAGGGTTGTATTCTTTCAACTTTAATCCCAGGATAATTTGTTGTATTTTAAAGGCAAGAAATCTAA
>NW_007599971.1:0-339 GCF_000523025.1 Cynoglossus semilaevis | reverse complement strand
CCTAACTGTCATGGCATCGCATTCCCCTCATCGTCCCAATCTTTGTGTTTGGACAAACCGAACGCGCCTACAAACACAGAGAATGTCCTTGTGTGTCTCCCCTTACAGGACTACAGAATAAACATATTCCTTCGTCAGCGGTGGAACGACCCTCGCCTTCGACTTCCCACCGACTTTAAAAGTGACGCGCTGACTGTGGACCCGAAGATGTTCCAGTGTTTGTGGAAACCGGACCTCTTCTTCGCCAATGAGAAAAACGCCAACTTCCACGATGTGACCCAGGACAACATTCTCCTCTTCATCTTCAGGAACGGAGATGTTTTGATCAGTATGAGGTAC
>NW_007599970.1:0-339 GCF_000523025.1 Cynoglossus semilaevis | reverse complement strand
TACCGTTGACATAAATCGGTAATTCAAATGGGTTCTTCATTCTTCGACACCTACATTCGTAATCGGGCAATTTGACATCTGTTTCAATGTTGAATAAGCCATTATCCGCTTGAACAGAGCTCTAACCCTACACCTCTCCTCTCATCTCTCCCTCTCAGAAACCAAAGAAACCTCCTCCGCCATCAAAAAGCATCGGTAAGGAGGATTTCGTAATCTCTTACGTGTCTCTCATGTCAATAGGAAGGGTCGTTGGCTTGGGGGGTGGGTCTGGCATTGCATTGTGTACTGTATATGAGATGTGCCTATGTAGAGCAATGTTTCCCAAAGACTGGGTCGTGA
>NW_007599969.1:0-339 GCF_000523025.1 Cynoglossus semilaevis | reverse complement strand
GTCACGATCTTCATCATCTTCACCATATTTGCTCTGATCATACTGTTCATGAAAATATCGTACATTTGAATTGTTCTCACATTTTGTATTGTTTTTTTCTTCTCTTCCAATGCTCCTGTGAATTCTCTCTTTGTAGACCTTCAATGACCAGAAGGACAGAGGAAAGGCGAGAGACAGAGTTTTGACATCCATCTGACTCTCACACCTCCCTGGCGGTCTGAGACCATATTTTTGTCCCTTTGGTACTTCTTCCTCTCCTTTGCTTCGTTCTACTGCTGTACTCAAAATAAGGTAAACAAAGTCAAACAGACTTGTCTAGAAATTCTCAACATCAAGACC
>NW_007599968.1:0-339 GCF_000523025.1 Cynoglossus semilaevis | reverse complement strand
CCATCAATTCTGCTGTAAAACCCAGCATGATGACTGTCCACAGGAAGTCTGGTGAGAAGTCATCGTCCCAGTCTGCGTGCTCTGATATGATTAGTTTCTGCTGCACTTTAGTTGAACTGCCTAAAAATAAAAAGTGAGCGTTCACCTTCACAGAGGAGGCTTTGTTGTAGATGAGCTTTCTTCCACAGTGTTGGTTTTAGACAGGTGTCCGCTGCTCCTCCTGTCATTCATCACAGGGCTGTCTCTGATCTCCAGTAGTCATCACTCTCTGTCCTCTCTGTTCTTGTCTCTCTGAAGCTGCAGCTGGATAAGACAAAAAAAAAACAACCAAAAAAAAAA
>NW_007599967.1:0-339 GCF_000523025.1 Cynoglossus semilaevis | reverse complement strand
GTGTTTCAATATACTTTTATATGTCCCGCCTTATACGCAGCAAATGTACCTCTGATTGGCTCTTGCTCTTTATTGTTCCACCTGTTTATATGACGACATCAGTTCTAATTGGAATCTAATTGTGCGTGGCATTTTTTCTTGGTCTCAGTTTTATCCATTGACAAACACAGATCCCAGATCCACGATGACGTCCTACAGTATGTTCACATCATTTTCATACCAGAAAGAAAGGCTTTGGACTGGGTATAAGGTGAAAATAAGAAACAAAAAAGTGGATGGAAAGTGGAATTAAGAGATTCAGATAGAGTGGGTAACATTAATTTAATTTAATTAATTAAA
>NW_007599966.1:0-340 GCF_000523025.1 Cynoglossus semilaevis | reverse complement strand
TTGCCTCTCACATGTGAAAGAGCACTGGTGTATCCCACGGTTTTCCACTTCAAGAATGCCATTTGGCTCTTTGACTTCCAACATGGCATCATGGGAAATCACATGTTTGGGTCGTGATGGAAGTTGTATGTTTATACTGCGTCTAATTTCCCGATCTGCTGCCATTTGATCTGTTGAGATTTACGCGCCATCTGTCCGAAATAGATTCTCTAACTAAACCAGCACGCTGCGGCAAACTGCATCTCAACACATCTGGGACGTTCCTGAGATCTCTCATTGGTTATATTGGCAGCTAAATGCAGCTAGCGTTTCCAGTCAAATATAATTAATAATAATAATT
>NW_007599965.1:0-340 GCF_000523025.1 Cynoglossus semilaevis | reverse complement strand
TTTTTTTTTCTAACCCTCTGGAACGTGTTTGCTGGCCGTCCTCCGAGGGTGAGGCGATTGCTTTAATATCCAGGGATTTCACCCTCGTCCTCCGCCCAGAGAACCTGACCTGGTTTGTGTTGCTGCGGCCAGATGCCTCCATCTGAGGAAGTTGGCCACGAGGAGATTGTGGTTTCTCAAGTGCTGCTGATACTAATCAGATTAAAGATGACATATTGCCCGGGTGAAGGGGATTGTCATGGTGCAACAAGGATAGGGGAAGGGAAGGGGAGTGAATGGGGGAGAACAGGGTCAGATCAGGGGACGTTGTTGTCGTCTCTCTAACACACACACACACACA
>NW_007599964.1:0-340 GCF_000523025.1 Cynoglossus semilaevis | reverse complement strand
CACTTAGTCGCTTGGTATTTTTGAACTTATGGCTGCCCGTTTTCTCTTGTAGCGTGCCTCAACTTTCTAAAATTATGCAAGATAAAGTACTACAACTACTGTCTCATTCACAGCGTCCAGGTAAGATTTATGCCCGAATATTCAGTACATTCAAAATAATTGCTCTGTAACAAGTGTTTATTGTTTACGTAGATTTTTTAATAATATTGGCATGTCTCTTGGGAAGCCGGGTTAACTTGTCCCATGATAGTGTAGTGTTGATGCTATTCATTGTGCTAATTTGTGTTAGCATAGAAAGCATCACAAATGTGATAATGATAAAGATGGGATAGAAATATTA
>NW_007599963.1:0-340 GCF_000523025.1 Cynoglossus semilaevis | reverse complement strand
GTATATATATTTGTGCTCATGTGTTGTTACATTGTATTTCCTTTGATGACCGTTCCTAATTGGGTTTTCTAATGGTAAATGACGTAGGGTACGTGACATTGTACATGTGCATCTTTTTTTCAGTTTTAATGTCCCGTGTTTAGATGGCTCCACCTTCGTCTTCCATGGCAACGTGATTCAGATTTCACACAGCACCATAAAAATAAAATATCTGTGATGCAGATGTTTTGGCCTAAGGGAAGAAATGATGTCTGTAATTGGAAGCACATGGTGCATAGCATATAGACACACAGTCTTGGCAGCAACAACGCACTCACATAAACACACACACACACACACA
>NW_007599962.1:0-340 GCF_000523025.1 Cynoglossus semilaevis | reverse complement strand
CTGTAGCCAATCCCAGCAGTCATCAGGTTCAGTTCACCAATTCATTAAATGATAGACACAAACGAAAGTTTGCATTGATTGATTGTTGATGTAATACATTAGAGGGAAAAAAAATGCTAATTGTGAAATCGCAGCTGATTAACTCATTTATCAATTCACCACCACAGCTCCGGTCTTTTACTTTGGAGAGTCAGAGTACCACGTGGATGAGAGCGATGGATACGTGCAGGTCAAAGTGTGGAGGACTGGAACCGATCTGACCAAGGCGGGCACAGTCACCGTCCGCTCCCGCAAATCAGAGCCTGTCTCCGCTGAAGGTAAGTCCATCATCATCATCATC
>NW_007599961.1:0-340 GCF_000523025.1 Cynoglossus semilaevis | reverse complement strand
AGTTGTTACCGATCTTTGGTATCAGATTGAGCCATCCCTAATTTTTAGCTACTCATTCGATACTTAAGCATTTGATATTTTGCGGCAACGATAAAGACTTGTGAGTACTTTACGTTTTATACCAAACATTCCAAGCATTGAATCAAAACTGGAAATAGATTTTAATGATTGTTATGAATGGTGATACATTTATCAGTTAGAATACAAATGCAATACAAAATGTATTTTTTAAGTTTTTTTTCATGATGTGTTTTTCGTGTGTAATTAAAAGCTTTCTATTCTTTGCTGGTTATAAACATTATATTGTCCCAAAGTCTGTACTTAACTCGCATGGACAATT
>NW_007599960.1:0-340 GCF_000523025.1 Cynoglossus semilaevis | reverse complement strand
CTTTGGTAAACTACGCCTTCAAAATATCACCCATATTCACGTCTGTTTCAGCTCAAATTTTCTGTGGATTTTGTAGCAAAACATGAACTTGGTTCATGGTCCAGTCTCCTCCAACATGTTACAGAGCTGGTTTAGTGTCTCCCTCCTGGGACTCACCTGTCCTGGCTGTGGACCAGCGTTGTGTTGCTCCTCCAGGAGCGTCCCTGGCCTCTGGTCTGCTCTCCTCTGATTGTCTTCGGCTCTAATTAATCAGGGCTGGACTTTTTAACTGCCATCTGTTGGCAGCAGCTCTCGACCAGATGGAGCCACACCATTCACACACCAGTAGATTTTTTTTCCC
>NW_007599959.1:0-340 GCF_000523025.1 Cynoglossus semilaevis | reverse complement strand
TTTATCTTTAACCTGTTAATCTGTCAGTTAATGATGACATCTACATCACCTCTGTCCTAAATGTATTTGAGTTTGGAGTAGTAGTTAATATCTTAATTTGTTTAATGTATACTGTATATATGTATGTGTTTATGTGAGGTAACCAAACTACAGGTTTTCTTCTTAGTTATGGTGTGTTTTTTGTTTTTTTCATTTTTATTGTTTGGAACCCACTCTTTGTTAGGAATATTTTTTCCTTCTTGTTCCACTGAGAACACATTCACATCACATTCTGGGACTAGAATATTCTGCACCGTTGTGTCTTCAGGCGATATAACAATGTTGTTGTTGTTGTTTTTTT
>NW_007599958.1:0-340 GCF_000523025.1 Cynoglossus semilaevis | reverse complement strand
AAAAAAAAAAAAAAATAGTACGCCAAAATACTTCCACTATTACAAAATCTTAGATTCTATACACTGTACCACAATAATAATAATTAATCATTTAAACTTTATTGATCTCACAGTGGAGGATTTTTTTGTTAACAGCAGATCTAAGCTGCCCTTGGAGGCACCAAATATGCAGTTGTTCCTGGGCTTGAACCCAGGACATTCTGCATGTAAGGCAGATGTGTAAGCAGATGTAATAACCGCTACACTACGGACCCAATAGCCTACAGGTAGTGCTGCTTTGTTCTAGAAAAAATTATATAAATGTGTAATGTAGATGTAACAGCGGTCAATAGTTATGTAG
>NW_007599957.1:0-340 GCF_000523025.1 Cynoglossus semilaevis | reverse complement strand
CTCCCTTGGCTCTAATGACAGAATATAATTTAGTATAAATACCTTAACACCAACTATTATAACCTTAGTTGAGACTGACCAGCTGATCTGATCCTTGCTACAAAATTGAATTTTAAACGGTTTGTCTTTAAGCCACATCACATGGTAAAACAAATAACTTACATCATATGTCACGGGGTCAGACACCTGCTACTGTTCTGTTCCCTGGGAGGCCAGTGGCCCGTGTCCAAGTTCTAGGTAACCAGCAACAAAGAGAGCGCTGCCTGGCGGTAATCAGACACCTACTGTTTAAAGGTCTGATCTGATTAATTTAGAGGATGGACTTCTCAAAGGCACGCAC
>NW_007599956.1:0-340 GCF_000523025.1 Cynoglossus semilaevis | reverse complement strand
CCCTCCCCTTCCCCCCAAAAAAAATGTGTGTCGTGACGTCTGCGGCGCTCAGCTCTCCTGAACGCCTCCTGATTCAAACCAAACAGATAAACATGTTCCTTTTTTTGATTTCTGTACATTCATTTGTTGGAGTTGATTTTCAGCAGTGGATTGAAACAGAATCTGGTATTTACAGCTACAGTGTATATGTGTCAAAATAAAGTAGGAGATTTCACTCAAGTACAACAGCGTCTGGCTCATTCTTTGGATTGTGATCGTCAGCCATGTACACAAACGCACCACAATATACACGTGTATTTTAACATGTACCATGGTCTCTGGGCTCTGTTGATAATTAAGT
>NW_007599955.1:0-340 GCF_000523025.1 Cynoglossus semilaevis | reverse complement strand
AAGCTTTCAGATAAAAGCACCGTAAAGGTCAGAAGAAGTAAAGGAAATTTGAAGGATTAGTGCAGGATTGACAAGTCTATAAGACAGGTAGTGAGACCTGCTATGAGGTGTGGTTTGTATTAAGGGGTACTGTCAAAAAGATGATAGTGCCACCCTTGAAGGGAGTAGCCAAATGTAAAAGAGGATTAACTGTAGATGATAACAGGCTAACATTTTTTGCTGGCTTGGCTAGGCTAGTGAGCTGTGACCTTGGAAAGATTGAGCCTTTGTTGGATATGTGTTTGCATGTTTGGATGAATCTCATAACTTCCAGATTGGTACCTATAACATTTCTTGCCGT
>NW_007599954.1:0-340 GCF_000523025.1 Cynoglossus semilaevis | reverse complement strand
TAGTAGGCGTTGTTCCAGTTCTCGTAAATGGAAAATACCTTTGCTAATCCTACGTCCTTAGGCATCAAGTACACCACTACGCTGGCGTTACGAGTGTTGAGACTTGTGCAGCACATAAAGAGAATGGATTCTACAACAGGACAGCGCCGCAGCCTCAGGGTTTGTCTTTTTATGGCTCTGATCAATAACTGTAAGTGTGCGTCTCTGACTGCAGCGATACATTAGTCTGGGTGAGCTATACCACAGGCTGCCACCAGGTGTTGACAACAACAGGGCCGGTCACTGCGACTTAACTAGGTCAAAGAAGTAGTTCGCCAAACCTCGGAGGTTACACCCCCCC
>NW_007599953.1:0-340 GCF_000523025.1 Cynoglossus semilaevis | reverse complement strand
GAAATTGATGCAAACATGCCGACATGTGTACCACTCATATTTCATTTCCATCCATAGTCACTTGCTCCTCTGTGCCTGCAGGGCTGCAGACAGTTTACACTGGAGTCTGATGGCGATTGAATTGTAACTGTAACATGACCGAACAAACGAAACTTGTTGTCTTAACCTAGCCCTCCTCACATCACTCCATCTTTACCGCCCCCCGTATCACTAGTTCCTTATTCCAGAATTAAAGAAATTTCAATCCAACACCTCCCACGTGGGTCAGACTGAGTCACCGAGGCAGTGATGAGAGGCAAACTCCACGCACACTGAGCTCAACATGTCTGACCCCTCCCAA
>NW_007599952.1:0-340 GCF_000523025.1 Cynoglossus semilaevis | reverse complement strand
AGAGAGAGAGAGAGAGAGAGCATCATGACCTATTTCTTTCTTCAGCAACGGAATTAGCGTACTAGTAGTGCAGTCTACAAGTACACAAACTGTATTCCTCTGTACTTCTCCTCACCGTTCATGCGTCTGCCGCTCCAAAAGGTGCTCTCCCTTTCCTGAAAGATACGTGTGTGACATATTAAACATGTCAAAGGTGTCGTGTTGGTACCCGTCCCCTAGCCTTACCTCTGTCAGTTGATGGCAGCGCTAAGGAAGAAACAAGCGTTAGAAGACTCCTCCCTGCAGTTTGGGTGAGCGGACATTCTGTTTTTCTATTTCTACATTTCTATTTGGCTAAAAA
>NW_007599951.1:0-340 GCF_000523025.1 Cynoglossus semilaevis | reverse complement strand
CTAGAAACGGATTCGTTTACAGGCTGTGAAATACAGCTCCCATATTTATCAGATAGGTGCAGTTCCTTGCAGTAGATCAGTGATGCATCAGTCTTAAATGAGCCAAATACTCCACCGTAACACAGACTACAGACCTCATCTTTGGTTTAGGCCCTAAATGGCTTTAACCGAAACTGAAAATGTGAAGCTCCATCCTTCAGAACGTGAAAGGTTGGTAAAGTCGAAAACAAGTGCTTGAGGGAAAAAGAAAACTGTCTTGACAGCAGCATTGCAACTATAACCTGCACTGAATACAGGTCAAACACGTTGGCATGGTAATTCCACAATCTGGAAGGATCAT
>NW_007599950.1:0-340 GCF_000523025.1 Cynoglossus semilaevis | reverse complement strand
GCGAGGCAGGCTTTCCAACCCTCTTGGTGGCTGTTTGATCATTAGCAGTACATATGCAGTACTTAAAATAAATGTGTGCAGTGCACCGCTTTTGAATGAATTCAATTTTTATAAATATACATATATATAATCATGGATTAATCTCGGTGTCCTAGTTACTGGTGCTCCGCCGTATTCATTTATTTAGCACTTCTGCACTTGTGCTCTACAAGTTGGAACTCAGCTCGGCTGAGCTTGTCTTTTTGTTCATCGCAGAGAACTTAACTGCTACAAACACAAGATCTCTGTATGTCCTTGCCAAATAAGTCACAAGGAGTGTTTAAAAAAATAAAAATAAATA
>NW_007599949.1:0-340 GCF_000523025.1 Cynoglossus semilaevis | reverse complement strand
TGGGCCAAACCTGGCCCATTGGGAGGGGGGTTCAATCCGGCCCTCCTGTTGTATTTAAATTAAGGAAAAATGGACAAACACTTCAAACATGTTAATGATGTTTTTGTTAAATGTGACCATCGTCTAGTACACATGTCAAACTCAAGGCTCGGGGGCCAAATGCGGCAAACAAAATGAATGAACTCTGATCACGTTTTTAATAGAATTATGTCATGCAATGCCAACACTCCAATGCTACGCTATGTCATAGCATACCTCTTCAAGCAGAATAGTTTGATGGAGCCTGTGTCTTCTGTGTGCATATGTGTGTATCCTGGTGTATATATATATATATATATAT
>NW_007599948.1:0-340 GCF_000523025.1 Cynoglossus semilaevis | reverse complement strand
ATTTGTCATATAAATTGGTGTACTTTTGTTTAAAAAATCTAGTTCGTGGTGCTGATGCGACCTCTCTTTGGTCAGGGTTTGCTGTCAGAGATCCTCAGAAAGGAGGAGGACCCTCGCACAGCCTCACAGTCACTGCTCGTCAACCTTAAAGCCATGCAGAATTTCCTCAACCTGCCCGAGAGCGAGCGTGACCGAATTTACCAGGAGGAGAGAGAGCGCACCATGAACCCAACGGTCGGGCTTCCTGCCTCCAACACCTCCAGCCCCGGAGCTGCACGCCTCTCACAGGTTAGTGTAGGACAGCAGGGTCACACATGGATAGTTCTGGGCCGAGTGGCTG
>NW_007599947.1:0-340 GCF_000523025.1 Cynoglossus semilaevis | reverse complement strand
GGTTCTGGTTCTGGTTCTGGTCCAGTCTGGTTCCAGTTCTTCCCTGGTCCCTTCACAGCCAGATTATCTGAAGAGGTGCTTTTGTCACAGCTTCCCTTCTCCTCTTTGTTCTGTGTTATCTTTATTTGCAGCGGCCGCCCTTCAACCCGCTCTGACCCTGCTCTAATAGCTCTCTGCATGTCACCAGTGAACAGAGTGGGCATTTTACCACCGCGTTACCCCAGTCCCCGACCCCTCTGCCCTCCCTCCCCCCCTCCTCTCTGCTGCTCTCAAGAATGGCAACCCAAGACAATGGGGTGAATTGAAGCCCTCGGTGCCACATCCACACACACACACACAC
>NW_007599946.1:0-340 GCF_000523025.1 Cynoglossus semilaevis | reverse complement strand
GTTTCCTTGTTAAACATGTAAAACCAATCATTAGGAAGCGTGAGTAACTAGTTTAGACGCTCAGACAGTGGGGGCTTGAAAATCAGTTAATCACTCAGAGTTTGACTCAACCCTTGGCTTGGAGCCAAAATGCTAATACAACCAAAGTCCCTGACCTTCTACCACAGCGGCCCTGAATAATTCGACGATTTTGATGAAATAAAAATGAACATGGTTTAAAGGCTGCAAGAAAATATTATTTTAATGTCAGGGCGTTCATGTTTTTGTTCTAAATGCCACGATTACAGTATCAAAAAAGTAAACAAGATGGAAAAAATAAACCTGACAGTTAAGAATGATG
>NW_007599945.1:0-340 GCF_000523025.1 Cynoglossus semilaevis | reverse complement strand
GACTGCCGATACCTCTGAGCTTGCCTCTGGCCCCTGACAATTGTTCAGCCCATTGAGATTCATCCCAGCGATGGTGCCCCCATGCGAGGCTGGTGTAGCAGTACTGAGTGAGTCAACCCCCATCTCTGAATCATCTTCAGGCAGCTCTATGAAACCACTCAGCACCCTACCCCCTCCACTGGCTGCACTGGTCTGACTGGCCGGCACACCCAGACTTCCATACGGCAGCCCAGGCAGACATTCAGAATCATCCACATTGCTGCACTCCAGAGAGGAATCCTCCACAGGCACCAGGGAGGGACTATTGCCAGAGGGCCACACCTGAACATCAGACATCTCC
>NW_007599944.1:0-340 GCF_000523025.1 Cynoglossus semilaevis | reverse complement strand
GTTTACTCACATGGTCAACAACATTGACATTGACTCCAGCTTCCAGAAGGAGGTCGACCTCCCTGTCGAAGCCACGCTGAGCCACGTAGTGGAGAGCTGTCGAGTTTTTCTGCAGAAACGGAGCCACTGATGTTCAAATAGTAATAATAATAAAAAAAGTTAGTGTACCGTGTTTGTCACTGATTGAACCGGACGTACATTGGTCAACGCGTTGACGTTGCAGTTGGACTCCAGCAGTAGCTTTATACACTCGTAGTGACCTCCCTGAGCCGCCAGGTGGAGCGCTGTGAGCCCGTCCTGAAACACATGGCAGTCAGTGCTGAGGTGTGATTTGTTAAAA
>NW_007599943.1:0-340 GCF_000523025.1 Cynoglossus semilaevis | reverse complement strand
TGTTGTTGTTGTTGTTGTTTGTTTTTATTATCATTTCGTTCGTTTGTTAAAACCATGCTCACTAGCAGAGGAAAGTCCAAAGACCAAACACTTAAGGCTTTGTATGGGTTGGTGAACAAAACACGGGCATCAGTGTGAATACATACACACACCCACACACACACTCAAGCAACATTCACACACACAATCCTTACAGGTTTAAGTTACAGTAGTCTAGTAGGTAAGCCAGTGTTCACTAAAATAAACAACGCATCTGCAGCTTTACTTCTTGTTGAGTGACACGTGATCTTGCAAGTGATCAATTTGGTCCTTGTGGCAAAGAACACACACACACACACAC
>NW_007599942.1:0-340 GCF_000523025.1 Cynoglossus semilaevis | reverse complement strand
ATAGGCAGCCTCCATTCCCTCTTCCCATAGAACATTCAGTTCTACCATAATGATTGTTCTTGCTGGCAATGACCAATGATCTCTGCCAGAAAAATAGACCACAGCTTAGTCCTGCTTGTCTTGCGTAGGATTTCTTGCAGATAAAGCTGCATCCGCCACTGCGATGTTTTACAGCCGACCTTGTTTTTTCTCCCAGTCTGTGAGCCTCCGGGATTTCTGCAAGTTTTTGCAGCACTTGGGCATGGCGCCATCTATACCGGCCTTGGGTCGGCGCTATCTTGCACCTGGACAGAATGTGCTCCAAGCTCAGGATGTTGGAGCTTCAGGTTTCTTTCGTGTT
>NW_007599941.1:0-340 GCF_000523025.1 Cynoglossus semilaevis | reverse complement strand
GTGTGTGTGTGTGTGTATATACACACTTGGCTGATGAAGGAGTGTAGAGAAACGCCTTTGAGCCTTGTTTTGACAGAGTGGTTAAAGCAGGGCTTCATGCATGAAAGAAAAGGCTAATTTTGTCAGCGATGGCAGCGGCAGATTTGAGTGTAATTCTTCATCACTGCCTGCAAGCTCTCATTACGTTGGTTTTAACTTCAGGACCACAAACAGAGGGTTAGTTGAGGTTTTTATGTACACATATTTATGTGTTGAGCCATAGTTTGTCAGTGTCCTTTGTTGTTTTTATGTACAGCATGCAGGTACTGACAAATGACATTCTGGGTAGTGCTTTTTTTTT
>NW_007599940.1:0-340 GCF_000523025.1 Cynoglossus semilaevis | reverse complement strand
GTTTACAGCACCACATGTAGGTGTGGGATATATATTACACAACCAGTCTCATCTGGACGTCCCTAGTTATTGATTTGACACGTGTGGACACCACTGTTTTTTCGAACTGCCATAAAACCTCCGTCTGGATATTGCATAATACAGAGATATTGGCCATCCTCCAGCAAAAGTAGTTTGGTGCCATCTAGCGGCACCAACTGAAATCACAGCCGATGTGTTGCGATTAAGGAAAGAGACAGATTGAATTCAGGAGTGCAGAAATAGTCTCAGCTGAGAACCACCTTCGAAATGAGTTTTTCATTAAGAATATATTTGTTAATAAAACACAATTATTAAACTG
>NW_007599939.1:0-340 GCF_000523025.1 Cynoglossus semilaevis | reverse complement strand
GTACTGGTCCGACCCATTTGACGTCTAATCAGGCAGTATGTGGCCCCTGAACCACAGCTTTACACAGAGAGACGAAGCCAACAGTAAATGCACAGCCATGAAGTCAGTGATGACGCTGCATCAACAGGTGGCGCCAAAAACATCCGTCCTCATACCTTTCTCATGGAGGCTGCTCCTGAGCTCCCTGAGCCACAGTACCTGCGGGGGAATCGGAGGGGGTGACAAGAAAAATATACATCGTCAAATACATGTACTGTAAGTCATGTATGTTCAATGTCACGTGTAGTACAAACGTACCTGTCTGTTGTGTCTGTTCGCAGTGTTTCTGCACCACGCTGGA
>NW_007599938.1:0-340 GCF_000523025.1 Cynoglossus semilaevis | reverse complement strand
CAAACCCTGTGTGAAAATACGAGGGAAGATCAATGGTCTGAAAACATTTTCTCATTTCAGTCTGTCTCTTTAGTCTTGAAGACGTTTGAAATCAGAGTCAAATTCAAGCCTCAGAAACGGCAGCAGGTTTTCATGAAGCTCAGTCTGATTTTCGTACGTTCTCCCTCCGGTTCTTTCAGACACCTTTGCCAGTAAAGTGGCTGCCATCCAGGATCAGTACGCCGACGCATCCATTGGTAATGTGACGGGATCCAATGCTGTCAACGTTTTCCTGGGTATCGGGGTGAGTATTTAAGGGTGATTCAGACCCTTAAAGATTCAATGATTTTGCTCATTATAT
>NW_007599937.1:0-340 GCF_000523025.1 Cynoglossus semilaevis | reverse complement strand
GTCAACATTAATCACCCTGCGGCCTTTCATATTTAATAATGAGTCAACAATTTTATTTCTTTCTAACAGAAATATAATTCTGTTTATAAAAAGTACTAATTGTGCAAACACAGTTATTTACATTTGTTTGTTTTAATTCTTTACCATAATTGAAAGTTTTAGTTTTATATTTCATGACTTAAAGAAATAATAGAAGTTCCTAGAAATCTGCGTCAGAATATTACAGGCTCTGTCATGACTCGGGGCTAAATTTCAGGCAGGTTGTTGAAGAGCCCAGTATTCTTGGTATTTAAAGATGTTTTAAAAAAGAGGTTCATATTAAATATTATTGGTGTGGATG